>NW_020190225.1:0-62587 GCF_002263795.3 Bos taurus
TGATCATGCACTGATGAGTTGGCAATCATTGCACTGATTACTTGGCTGATCATACACTGATCACGTGACTGATAATGCCCTGATCATCTGGCTATCCTGCACTCATTACCTGGCTATCGTGCACTGATCACGTGGTTGATCATACACTGATCACGAGACTGATCTTGCACTGATCACGTCTGTATCATGCACTGATCACCTGACTGCCCATGCACTGATACGTGGATAAACATACACTGATCATGTCACAGATCATGCAGTGATCACGCGGCTATCAGGCACTGCTCACGTGGCTGATCATGCAATATCACGTAGCTACCATGTACTGGTCACGTGAGTGATCATGCACTATCAGTGACTTATCATGCACTGTTCACAATACTGATCATCAACTGATCACGTGGATATCATGCACTGATCACGTGTTTGATCATACTACACGTTCACGTGTCTGACCATGCACTGCTCACATGGCTGATCATACAACTGTTCACGTAACTGATCATGCACTGATCACGTGCGATATCATGCACTGATCACGTGGCTGAACATGCACTGTTCACGTGGCTTATGACACCTGTCACGTGGACTGATCATGCACTGATCACGTGGCACTCATGCACTGACCACGTGTCTGATCATATTCTGCTCACGTAACTGATCATGCACAATCAGGTGGCTATCATGCACTTCTCACCTGGCTGGTCATGCAATGTTCACGTAGCTACCATATTACTGGTCACGTGACTGATCATGCAAAGATCACGTAAATGATCATGCACTTTCACGTGACTGATCATGTACTGATCACGTGACTGATCACGCACTGATCACGTGGCTATCATGCACTGCTCACGTGGCTGATCATGCAATGATCACGTAGCAACCATGTACTGGTCACGTGACTGATCATGCACTGATCACGTAATTAATCCCTCACCGATCACTGACTCATCATGCACTGATCACGTGGCTGATCACACACGTATCACGTGACTGATCATGCACTGATCACGTTGCTATCATGTACTAATCACGTGGCTATCATTCACTGATCACGTGGATATCATGCACTGATCCCGTGGCTTATCACACACGTATCACATGACTGATCATGCACTGATCACGTGGCTATCATGCACTGATCACGTGGCTGATCATGCAATGATCAAGTAGCTACCATGTACTGGTCACGTGACTGATCATGCACTGATCACGTAATTAATCCCGAACTGATCACCTGACTCATCATGCACTGATCACGTGGCTGATCACACACGTTTCACGTGACTGATCATGCACTGATCACGTTGCTATCATGTACTAATCACGTGGCTATCATTCACTGATCACGAGGATATCATGCACTGATCACGTGGCTTATCACACACGTATCACATGACTGATCATGCACTGATCACGTGGCTATCATGCACTGATCACGTGGCTGATCATGCAATGATCAAGTAGCTACCATGTACTGGTCACGTGACTTGATCATGCACTGATCACGTAATTGATCATGCACTGATCACGTGGCTGATCATGCACTGAACACGTGAATAATCATGCACTGATCACGTGACTGATCATGCACTGATCACGTGGCTATCATGCACTGCTCACTTGGCTGATCATGCAATGATCACGCAGCTACCATGTACTGGTCACGTGACTGATCATGCACTGATGACGTAATTGATCATGCACTGGTCATGGTGGGCTGATCATGCACTGATCATGTGACTGATCATACACTGATCACGTGACTGATCATGCACTGATCACGTGACTGATCATGCACTGATCATGTGGCTATTATGCAGTGATCACGTGGCTATCATGCACAGATTCACATGGCTGTTCATGCAATGAACACATAGCTACCATATACTGGTCACGTGATTGATCATGCACTGATCACGTGGCTGATCATGCACTGATCACGTGACTGATCATGCACTGTTCACGAGACTCATCATGCACTGATCAAGTGGATATCATGCACTGATCACGTGTTTGATCATACACTGTTCACGTGTCTGACCATGCACTGCTCACGTGGCTGATCATACACTGTTCACGTAACTGATCATGCACTGATCACGTGGATATCATGCACTGATCACGTGGCTGAACATGCACTGTTCACGTGGCTTACCGCACACCTGTCACGTGACTGATCATGCACTGATCACGTGGCACTCATGCACTGATCACGTGGCTGATCATACTCTGCTCACGTAACTGATCATGCACACATCAGGTGGCTATCATGCACTTCTCACCTGGCTGCTCATGCAATGTTCACGTAGCTACCATATACTGGTCACGTGACTGATCATGCACAGATCACGTAAATGATCATGCACTGTTCACGTGACTGATCATGTACTGATCACGTGACTGATCACGCACTGATCACGTGGCTATCATGCACTGCTCACGTGGCTGATCATGCAATGATCACGTAGCAACCATGTACTGGTCACGTGACTGATCATGCACTGATCACGTAATTAATCCCGCACTGATCACCTGACTCATCATGCACTGATCACGTGGCTGATCACACACGTATCACGTGACTGATCATGCACTGATCACGTTGCTATCATGTACTAATCACGTGGCTATCATTCACTGATCACGTGGATATCATGCACTGATCACGTGGCTTATCAAACACGTATCACATGACTGATCATGCACTGATCACGTGGCTATCATGCACTGATCACGTGGCTGATCATGCAATGATCAAGTAGCTACCATGTACTGGTCACGTGACTGATCATGCACTGATCACGTAATTGATCATGCACTGATTACGTGGCTGATCATGCACTGCTCACTTGGCTGATCATGCAATGATCACGCAGCTACCATGTACTGGTCACGTGACTGATCATGCACTGATGACGTAATTGATCATGCACTGATCATGTGGCTGATCATGCACTGATCACGTGACTGATCATGCACTGATCACGTGACTGATCATGCACTGATCACGTGGCTATCATGCACTGCTCACGTGGCTGATCATGCAATGATCACGTAGCAACCATGTACTGGTCACGTGACTGATCATGCACTGATCACGTAATTAATCCCGCACTGATCACCTGACTCATCATGCACTGATCACGTGGCTGATCACACACGTATCACGTGACTGATCATGCACTGGTCACGTTGCTATCATGTACTAATCACGTGGCTATCATTCACTGATCACGTGGATATCATGCACTGATCACGTGGCTTATCAAACACGTATCACATGACTGATCATGCACTGATCACGTGGCTATCATGCACTGATCACGTGGCTGATCATGCAATGATCAAGTAGCTACCATGTACTGGTCACGTGACTGATCATGCACTGATCACGTAATTGATCATGCACTGATCACGTGGCTGATCATGCACTGCTCACTTGGCTGATCATGCAATGATCACGCAGCTACCATGTACTGGTCACGTGACTGATCATGCACTGATGACGTAATTGATCATGCACTGATCATGTGGCTGATCATGCACTGATCACGTGACTGATCATGCACTGATCACGTGACTGATCATGCACTGATCACGTGGCTATCATGCACTGCTAACTTGGCTGATCATGCAATGATCACGCAGCTACCATGTACTGGTCACGTGACTGATCACGCACTGATGACGTAATTGATCATGCACTGATCATGTGGCTGATCATGCACTGATCACCTGACTGATCATGCACTGCTCACTTGGCTGATCATGCAATGATCACGCAGCTACCATGTACTGGTCACGTGACTGATCATGCACTGATGACGTAATTGATCATGCACTGATCATGTGGCTGATCATGCACTGATCACCTGACTGATCATGCACTGATCACGTGGCTATCATGCACTGCTCACTTGGCTGATCATGCAATGATCACGCAGCTACCATGTACTGGTCACGTGACTGATCATGCACTGATGACGTAATTGATCATGCACTGATCATGTGGCTGATCATGCACTGATCACGTGACTGATCATGCACTGATCACGTGACTGATCATGCACTGATCACGTGGCTATCATGCACTGCTAACTTGGCTGATCATGCAATGATCACGCAGCTACCATGTACTGGTCACGTGACTGATCACGCACTGATGACGTAATTGATCATGCACTGATCATGTGGCTGATCATGCACTGATCACCTGACTGATCATGCACTGCTCACTTGGCTGATCATGCAATGATCACGCAGCTACCATGTACTGGTCACGTGACTGATCATGCACTGATGACGTAATTGATCATGCACTGGTCATGTGGCTGATCATGTACTGATCACGTGACTGATCATGCACTGATCACGTGGCTATCATGCACTGCTCACGTGGCTGATCATGCAATGATCACGTAGCAACCATGTACTGGTCACGTGACTGATCATGCATGATCACGTAATTAATCCTGCACTGATCACCTGACTCATCATGCACTGACCACGTCGCTGATCACACACGTATCACGTGGCTGATCATGCACTGATCACGTGGCTATCATGCACTAATCACGTGACTATCATTCACTGATCACGTGGATATCATGCACTGATCACGTGGCCGATCACACACGTATCACATGACTGATCATGCACTGATCACGTGGCTATCATGCACTGATCACGTGGCTGATCATGCAATGATCACGTAGCTACAATGTACTGGTCACGTGACTGATCATGCACTGATCACGTAATTGATCATGCACTGATCACGTGGTTGATCATGCACTGAACACGTGAATAATCATGCACTGATCACGTGACTGATCATGCACTGATCACGTGGCATCATGCACTGCTAACTTGGCTGATCATGCAATGATCACGCAGGTACCATGTACTGGTCACGTGACTGATCATGCACTGATGACGTAATTGATCATGCACTGATCATGTGGCTGATCATGCACTGATCACGTGACTGATCATGCACTGATCACGTGACTGATCATGCACTGATCACGTGGCTATCATGCACTGATCACTTGGCTGGTCATACTCTGATCACGCAGCTACCATGTACTGGTCACGTGACTGATCATGCACTGATGACGTAATTGATTATGCACTGATCATGTGGTGATCATGCACTGATCACGTGGATGATCATACACTAATCATGTGACAGATCATGCATTGATCACGTGGCTGATCATGCACTGATACCGTGACTGAGCATGGACTGATCACATGACTATCATGTAGTGATCACGTGACTTAATGGCGCTGATCATGTGACTGATCATGCGCTGATCATGTTTGCTATCATACACTGATCATGTGCCTCTGGAGGCAATAAACAAAGAGCTGAGTAGGCACGAATCAAACAGTCAGCAGGCAATAATCATGGAACTCAGCTGTGAGGAATCATGCTGCTCAGCTGGCAATAATCAAGCAGCTGAGCAGGCAGGAATTACGCAGCACAGCTGGCAATTGTCAAGCAGATGACAGGCAGGAATCGTGCAGCTCAGCTGGCAATTGTCAAGCAGATGAGCAGACAGTAATCACGCAGCTCAGCAGGCCCTGATCACGTGACTGAGCATGCACTGTTCACGTGGCTGATCATACACTGATCACGTGATTGATCATGCACTGATCACTTGGATATCATGCACTGATCACCTGGTTGATCATACACTGTTCACGTGTCTGACCATGCACTGATCACGTGGCTGATCATACACTGCTCACGTAACTGATCATGCACTGATCAAGTGGCTATCATGCACTGATCACGTGACTGACCATGCACTGATCACGTGACTGATCATGCACTGATGAGTTGGCAATCATGCACTGATTACTTGGCTGATCATACACTGATCACGTGACTGATAATGCCCTGATCATCTGGCTATCCTGCACTCATTACCTGGCTATCGTGCACTGATCACGTGGTTGATCATACACTGATCACGAGACTGATCTTGCACTGATCATGTCTGTATCATGCACTGATCACCTGACTGCCCATGCACTGATCACGTGGATAAACATACACTGATCATGTCACAGATCATGCAGTGATCACGCGGCTATCATGCACTGCTCACGTGGCTGATCATGCAATGATCACGTAGCTACCATGTACTGGTCACGTGAGTGATCATGCACTGATCACGTAATTGATCATACACTGATCAGGTGACTTATCATGCACTGTTCACAATACTGATCATGCACTGATCACGTGGATATCATGCACTGATCACGTGTTTGATCATACACCGTTCATGTGTCTGAGCATGCACTGCTCACATGGCTGATCATACACTGTTCACGTAACTGATCATGCACTGATCACGTGGATATCATGCACTGATCACGTGGCTGAACATGCACTGTTCACGTGGCTTATGACACACCTGTCACGTGACTGATCATGCACTGATCACGTGGCACTCATGCACTGATCACGTGTCTGATCATATTCTGCTCACGTAACTGATCATGCACACATCAGGTGGCTATCATGCACTTCTCACCTGGCTGGTCATGCAATGTTCACGTAGCTACCATATACTGGTCACGTGACTGATCATGCAAAGATCACGTAAATGATCATGCACTGTTCACGTGACTGATCATGTACTGATCACGTGACTGATCACGCACTGATCACGTGGCTATCATGCACTGCTCACGTGGCTGATCATGCAATGATCACGTAGCAACCATGTACTGGTCACGTGACTGATCATGCACTGATCACGTAATTAATCCCGCACTGATCACCTGACTCATCATGCACTGATCACGTGGCTTATCACACACGTATCACATGACTGATCATGCACTGATCACGTGGCTATCATGCACTGATCACCTGGCTGATCATGCAATTATCAAGTAGCTACCATGTACTGGTCACGTGACTGATCATGCAATGATCACGTAATTGATCATGCACTGATCACGTGGCTGATCATGCACTGAACACGTGAATAATCATGCACTGATCACGTGACTGATCATGCACTGATCACGTGGCTATCATGCACTGCTCACTTGGCTGATCATGCAATGATCACGCAGCTACCATGTACTGGTCACGTGACTGATCATGCACTGATGACGTAATTGATCATGCACTGATCACGTGGTTGATCATGCACTGATCACGTGACTGATCATGCACTGATCACGTGACTGATCATGCACTGATCACGTGGCTGATCATGCACTGATCACGTGGCTATCAGGCACTGCTCACGTGGCTGATCATGCAATTATCACGTAGCTACCATGTACTGGTCACGTGACTGATCATGCACTGATCACGTAATTGATCATACACTGATAAGGTGACTTATCATGCACTGTTCACGAGACTGATCATGCACTGATCACGTGGATATCATGCACTGATCACGTGTTTGATCATACACTGTACACGTGTCTGACCATGCACTGCTCACGTGGCTGATCATACACTGTTCACGTAATTGATCATGCAATGGTCATGTGGCTGATCATGCACTGATCATGTGACTGATCATACACTGATCACGTGACTGATCATGCACTGATCACGTGACTGATCATGCACTGATCATGTGGCTATTATGCAGTGATCACGTGGCTATCATGCACAGATCACATGGCTGTTCATGCAATGAACACATAGCTACCATATACTGGTCACGTGACTGATCATGCACTGATCACGTGGCTGATCATGCACTGATCACGTGACTGATCATGCACTGTTCACGAGACTCATCATGCACTGATCAAGTGGATATCATGCACTGATCACGTGTTTGATCATACACTGTTCACGTGTCTGACCATGCACTGCTCACGTGGCTGATCATACACTGTTCACGTAACTGATCATGCACTGATCACGTGGATATCATGCACTGATCACGTGGCTGAACATGCACTGTTCACGTGGCTTACCGCACACCTGTCACGTGACTGATCATGCACTGATCACGTGGCACTCATGCACTGATCACGTGGCTGATCATACTCTGCTCACGTAACTGATCATGCACACATCACGTGGCTATCATGCACTTCTCACCTGACTGGTCATGCAATGTTCACGTAGCTACCATGTAGTGGTCACGTGACTGATCATGCTCAGATCACGTAAATGATCATGCACTGTTCAGTTGACTGATCATGTACTGATCACGTGACTGATCATGCACTGATCACGTGGCTATCATGCACTGCTCACGTGGCTGATCATGCAATGATCACGTAGCAACCATGTACTGGTCACGTGACTGATCATGCATGATCAGGTAATTAATCCTGCACTGATCACCTGACTCATCATGCACTGATCACGTGGCTGATCACACACGTATCACGTGACTGATCATGCACTGATCACGTGGCTATCATGCACTAATCACGTGGCTATCATTCACTGATCACGTGGATATCATGCACTGATCACGTAATTGATCATGCACTGATCACGTGGCTGATCATGCACTGAACACGTGAATAATCATGCACTGATCACGTGACTGATCATGCACTGATCACGTGGCTATCATGCACTGCTAACTTGGCTGATCATGCAATGATCACGCAGCTACCATGTACTGGTCACGTGACTGATCATGCACTGATGACGTAATTGATCATGCACTGATCATGTGGCTGATCATGCACTGATCACGTGACTGATCATGCACTGATCACGTGACTGATCATGCACTGATCACGTGGCTATCATGCACTGATCACTTGGCTGGTCATACTCTGATCACGCAGCTACCATGTACTGGTCACGTGACTGATCATGCACTGATGACGTAATTGATTATGCACTGATCATGTGGTGATCATGCACTGATCACGTGGATGATCATACACTAATCATGTGACAGATCATGCATTGATCACGTGGCTGATCATGCACTGATCACGTGGCTATCATGCACTGATCACGTGACTGACCATGCACTGATCACGTGACTGATCATGCACTGATGAGTTGGCAATCATGCACTGATTACTTGGCTGATCATACACTGATCACGTGACTGATAATGCCCTGATCATCTGGCTATCCTGCACTCATTACCTGGCTATCGTGCACTGATCACGTGGTTGATCATACACTGATCACGAGACTGATCTTGCACTGATCACGTCTGTATCATGCACTGATCACCTGACTGCCCATGCACTGATCACGTGGATAAACATACACTGATCATGTCACAGATCATGCAGTGATCACGCGGCTATCAGGCACTGCTCACGTGGCTGATCATGCAATGATCACGTAGCTACCATGTACTGGTCACGTGAGTGATCATGCACTGATCACGTAATTGATCATACACTGATCAGGTGACTTATCATGCACTGTTCACAATACTGATCATGCACTGATCACGTGGATATCATGCACTGATCACGTGTTTGATCATACACCGTTCACGTGTCTGACCATGCACTGCTCACATGGCTGATCATACACTGTTCACGTAACTGATCATGCACTGATCACGTGGATATCATGCACTGATCACGTGGCTGAACATGCACTGTTCACGTGGCTTATGACACACCTGTCACGTGACTGATCATGCACTGATCACGTGGCACTCATGCACTGATCACGTGTCTGATCATATTCTGCTCACGTAACTGATCATGCACACATCAGGTGGCTATCATGCACTTCTCACCTGGCTGGTCATGCAATGTTCACGTAGCTACCATTTACTGGTCACGTGACTGATCATGCACAGATCACGTAAATGATCATGCTCTGTTCACGTGACTGATCATGTACTGATCACGTGACTGATCACTCACTGATCACGTGGATATCATGCACTCATCACGTGGCTGAACATGCACTGTTCACGTGGCTTACCGCACACCTGTCACGTGACTGATCATGCACTGATCACGTGACACTCATGCACTGATCACGTGGCTGATCATATTCTGCTCACGTAACTGATCATGCACACATCACGTGGCTATCATGCACTTCTCACCTGGCTGGTCATGCAATGTTCACGTAGCTACCATATACTTTTCACGTGACTGATCATGCTCAGATCACGTAAATGATCATGCACTGTTCAGTTGACTGATCATGTACTGACCACGTGACTGATCATGCACTGATCACGTGGCTATCATACACTGATCACTTGGCTGGTCATACACTGATCATGCAGCTACCATGTACTGGTCACGTGACTGATCATGCACTGATGACGTAATTGATCATGAACTGATCATGTGGCTGATCATGCACTGATCACTTGACTGATCATGCACTGATCACGTGACTGATCATGCACTGATCAGGTGGCTATCATGCACTAATCACATGGCTGGTCATACACTGATCACGTGCCTGGTCATGCACAGATTACATGACTGATCATGCACTGATCAGGTCTCTGATCATGCACTGATCACGTGGCTATCATGCACTACTCACGTGGCTGATCATGCAATGATCAGACAGTAATCACGCAGCTCAGCATGCCCTGATCACGTGACTGAGCATGCACTGTTCACGTCGCTGATCACACACCAATCACGTGAATGATCATGCACTGATCACGTGGCTCTCATGCACTGATCACGTGATTGTGCATGCACTGATCACGTAATTGTATGCACTGCTCACGTGGCTATCATGAACTGATCATGTGACTGATCATGCACTGATCATGTAGCTATCTTGCAATGATCACTTGGCTGATCATACACTCATCATGGGACTGATCGTGCACTGATTACGGCGCTATCATGCATTGACTACATGACTCCACATGCACTGATCACGTGCCTGATTATGCACTGATCACGTGGCTGATCATGCACTGATCACGTGGCTATCAGGCACTGCTCACGTGGCTGATCATGCAATTATCACGTAGCTACCATGTACTGGTCACGTGACTGATCATGCACTGATCACGTAATTGATCATACACTGATAAGGTGACTTATCATGCACTGTTCACGAGACTGATCATGCACTGATCACGTGGATATCATGCACTGATCACGTGTTTGATCATACACTGTACACGTGTCTGACCATGCACTGCTCACGTGGCTGATCATACACTGTTCACGTAATTGATCATGCAATGGTCATGTGGCTGATCATGCACTGATCATGTGACTGATCATACACTGATCACGTGACTGATCATGCACTGATCACGTGACTGATCATGCACTGATCATGTGGCTATTATGCAGTGATCACGTGGCTATCATGCACAGATCACATGGCTGTTCATGCAATGAACACATAGCTACCATATACTGGTCACGTGACTGATCATGCACTGATCACGTGGCTGATCATGCACTGATCACGTGACTGATCATGCACTGTTCACGAGACTCATCATGCACTGATCAAGTGGATATCATGCACTGATCACGTGTTTGATCATACACTGTTCACGTGTCTGACCATGCACTGCTCACGTGGCTGATCATACACTGTTCACGTAACTGATCATGCACTGATCACGTGGATATCATGCACTGATCACGTGGCTGAACATGCACTGTTCACGTGGCTTACCGCACACCTGTCACGTGACTGATCATGCACTGATCACGTGGCACTCATGCACTGATCACGTGGCTGATCATACTCTGCTCACGTAACTGATCATGCACACATCACGTGGCTATCATGCACTTCTCACCTGACTGGTCATGCAATGTTCACGTAGCTACCATGTAGTGGTCACGTGACTGATCATGCTCAGATCACGTAAATGATCATGCACTGTTCAGTTGACTGATCATGTACTGATCACGTGACTGATCATGCACTGATCACGTGGCTATCATGCACTGCTCACGTGGCTGATCATGCAATGATCACGTAGCAACCATGTACTGGTCACGTGACTGATCATGCATGATCAGGTAATTAATCCTGCACTGATCACCTGACTCATCATGCACTGATCACGTGGCTGATCACACACGTATCACGTGACTGATCATGCACTGATCACGTGGCTATCATGCACTAATCACGTGGCTATCATTCACTGATCACGTGGATATCATGCACTGATCACGTAATTGATCATGCACTGATCACGTGGCTGATCATGCACTGAACACGTGAATAATCATGCACTGATCACGTGACTGATCATGCACTGATCACGTGGCTATCATGCACTGCTAACTTGGCTGATCATGCAATGATCACGCAGCTACCATGTACTGGTCACGTGACTGATCATGCACTGATGACGTAATTGATCATGCACTGATCATGTGGCTGATCATGCACGGATCACGTGACTGATCATGCACTGATCACGTGACTGATCATGCACTGATCACGTGGCTATCATGCACTGATCACTTGGCTGGTCATACTCTGATCACGCAGCTACCATGTACTGGTCACGTGACTGATCATGCACTGATGACGTAATTGATTATGCACTGATCATGTGGTGATCATGCACTGATCACGTGGATGATCATACACTAATCATGTGACAGATCATGCATTGATCACGTGGCTGATCATGCACTGATACCGTGACTGAGCATGGACTGATCACATGACTATCATGTAGTGATCACGTGACTTAATGGCGCTGATCATGTGACTGATCATGCGCTGATCATGTTTGCTATCATACACTGATCATGTGCCTCTGGAGGCAATAAACAAAGAGCTGAGTAGGCACGAATCAAACAGTCAGCAGGCAATAATCATGGAACTCAGCTGTGAGGAATCATGCTGCTCAGCTGGCAATAATCAAGCAGCTGAGCAGGCAGGAATTACGCAGCACAGCTGGCAATTGTCAAGCAGATGACAGGCAGGAATCGTGCAGCTCAGCTGGCAATTGTCAAGCAGATGAGCAGACAGTAATCACGCAGCTCAGCAGGCCCTGATCACGTGACTGAGCATGCACTGTTCACGTGGCTGATCATACACTGATCACGTGATTGATCATGCACTGATCACTTGGATATCATGCACTGATCACCTGGTTGATCATACACTGTTCACGTGTCTGACCATGCACTGATCACGTGGCTGATCATACACTGCTCACGTAACTGATCATGCACTGATCACGTGGCTATCATGCACTGATCACGTGACTGACCATGCACTGATCACGTGACTGATCATGCACTGATGAGTTGGCAATCATGCACTGATTACTTGGCTGATCATACACTGATCACGTGACTGATAATGCCCTGATCATCTGGCTATCCTGCACTCATTACCTGGCTATCGTGCACTGATCACGTGGTTGATCATACACTGATCACGAGACTGATCTTGCACTGATCACGTCTGTATCATGCACTGATCACCTGACTGCCCATGCACTGATCACGTGGATAAACATACACTGATCATGTCACAGATCATGCAGTGATCACGCGGCTATCAGGCACTGCTCACGTGGCTGATCATGCAATGATCACGTAGCTACCATGTACTGGTCACGTGAGTGATCATGCACTGATCACGTAATTGATCATACACTGATCAGGTGACTTATCATGCACTGTTCACAATACTGATCATGCACTGATCACGTGGATATCATGCACTGATCACGTGTTTGATCATACACCGTTCACGTGTCTGACCATGCACTGCTCACATGGCTGATCATACACTGTTCACGTAACTGATCATGCACTGATCACGTGGATATCATGCACTGATCACGTGGCTGAACATGCACTGTTCACGTGGCTTATGACACACCTGTCACGTGACTGATCATGCACTGATCACGTGGCACTCATGCACTGATCACGTGTCTGATCATATTCTGCTCACGTAACTGATCATGCACACATCAGGTGGCTATCATGCACTTCTCACCTGGCTGGTCATGCAATGTTCACGTAGCTACCATTTACTGGTCACGTGACTGATCATGCACAGATCACGTAAATGATCATGCTCTGTTCACGTGACTGATCATGTACTGATCACGTGACTGATCACTCACTGATCACGTGGATATCATGCACTCATCACGTGGCTGAACATGCACTGTTCACGTGGCTTACCGCACACCTGTCACGTGACTGATCATGCACTGATCACGTGACACTCATGCACTGATCACGTGGCTGATCATATTCTGCTCACGTAACTGATCATGCACACATCACGTGGCTATCATGCACTTCTCACCTGGCTGGTCATGCAATGTTCACGTAGCTACCATATACTTTTCACGTGACTGATCATGCTCAGATCACGTAAATGATCATGCACTGTTCAGTTGACTGATCATGTACTGACCACGTGACTGATCATGCACTGATCACGTGGCTATCATACACTGATCACTTGGCTGGTCATACACTGATCATGCAGCTACCATGTACTGGTCACGTGACTGATCATGCACTGATGACGTAATTGATCATGAACTGATCATGTGGCTGATCATGCACTGATCACTTGACTGATCATGCACTGATCACGTGACTGATCATGCACTGATCAGGTGGCTATCATGCACTAATCACATGGCTGGTCATACACTGATCACGTGCCTGGTCATGCACAGATTACATGACTGATCATGCACTGATCAGGTCTCTGATCATGCACTGATCACGTGGCTATCATGCACTACTCACGTGGCTGATCATGCAATGATCAGACAGTAATCACGCAGCTCAGCATGCCCTGATCACGTGACTGAGCATGCACTGTTCACGTCGCTGATCACACACCAATCACGTGAATGATCATGCACTGATCACGTGGCTCTCATGCACTGATCACGTGATTGTGCATGCACTGATCACGTAATTGTATGCACTGCTCACGTGGCTATCATGAACTGATCATGTGACTGATCATGCACTGATCATGTAGCTATCTTGCAATGATCACTTGGCTGATCATACACTCATCATGGGACTGATCGTGCACTGATTACGGCGCTATCATGCATTGACTACATGACTCCACATGCACTGATCACGTGCCTGATTATGCACTGATCACGTGGCTGATCATGCACTGATCACGTGGCTATCAGGCACTGCTCACGTGGCTGATCATGCAATTATCACGTAGCTACCATGTACTGGTCACGTGACTGATCATGCACTGATCACGTAATTGATCATACACTGATAAGGTGACTTATCATGCACTGTTCACGAGACTGATCATGCACTGATCACGTGGATATCATGCACTGATCACGTGTTTGATCATACACTGTACACGTGTCTGACCATGCACTGCTCACGTGGCTGATCATACACTGTTCACGTAATTGATCATGCAATGGTCATGTGGCTGATCATGCACTGATCATGTGACTGATCATACACTGATCACGTGACTGATCATGCACTGATCACGTGACTGATCATGCACTGATCATGTGGCTATTATGCAGTGATCACGTGGCTATCATGCACAGATC
This sequence comes from Bos taurus, assembly GCF_002263795.3. Classification (NCBI taxonomy): domain Eukaryota; kingdom Metazoa; phylum Chordata; class Mammalia; order Artiodactyla; family Bovidae; genus Bos; species Bos taurus. The sequence continues at coordinate 15,504 of NW_020190225.1, forward strand.
ACATGGCTGTTCATGCAATGAACACATAGCTACCATATACTGGTCACGTGACTGATCATGCACTGATCACGTGGCTGATCATGCACTGATCACGTGACTGATCATGCACTGTTCACGAGACTCATCATGCACTGATCAAGTGGATATCATGCACTGATCACGTGTTTGATCATACACTGTTCACGTGTCTGACCATGCACTGCTCACGTGGCTGATCATACACTGTTCACGTAACTGATCATGCACTGATCACGTGGATATCATGCACTGATCACGTGGCTGAACATGCACTGTTCACGTGGCTTACCGCACACCTGTCACGTGACTGATCATGCACTGATCACGTGGCACTCATGCACTGATCACGTGGCTGATCATACTCTGCTCACGTAACTGATCATGCACACATCACGTGGCTATCATGCACTTCTCACCTGACTGGTCATGCAATGTTCACGTAGCTACCATGTAGTGGTCACGTGACTGATCATGCTCAGATCACGTAAATGATCATGCACTGTTCAGTTGACTGATCATGTACTGATCACGTGACTGATCATGCACTGATCACGTGGCTATCATGCACTGCTCACGTGGCTGATCATGCAATGATCACGTAGCAACCATGTACTGGTCACGTGACTGATCATGCATGATCAGGTAATTAATCCTGCACTGATCACCTGACTCATCATGCACTGATCACGTGGCTGATCACACACGTATCACGTGACTGATCATGCACTGATCACGTGGCTATCATGCACTAATCACGTGGCTATCATTCACTGATCACGTGGATATCATGCACTGATCACGTAATTGATCATGCACTGATCACGTGGCTGATCATGCACTGAACACGTGAATAATCATGCACTGATCACGTGACTGATCATGCACTGATCACGTGGCTATCATGCACTGCTAACTTGGCTGATCATGCAATGATCACGCAGCTACCATGTACTGGTCACGTGACTGATCATGCACTGATGACGTAATTGATCATGCACTGATCATGTGGCTGATCATGCACTGATCACGTGACTGATCATGCACTGATCACGTGACTGATCATGCACTGATCACGTGGCTATCATGCACTGATCACTTGGCTGGTCATACTCTGATCACGCAGCTACCATGTACTGGTCACGTGACTGATCATGCACTGATGACGTAATTGATTATGCACTGATCATGTGGTGATCATGCACTGATCACGTGGATGATCATACACTAATCATGTGACAGATCATGCATTGATCACGTGGCTGATCATGCACTGATACCGTGACTGAGCATGGACTGATCACATGACTATCATGTAGTGATCACGTGACTTAATGGCGCTGATCATGTGACTGATCATGCGCTGATCATGTTTGCTATCATACACTGATCATGTGCCTCTGGAGGCAATAAACAAAGAGCTGAGTAGGCACGAATCAAACAGTCAGCAGGCAATAATCATGGAACTCAGCTGTGAGGAATCATGCTGCTCAGCTGGCAATAATCAAGCAGCTGAGCAGGCAGGAATTACGCAGCACAGCTGGCAATTGTCAAGCAGATGACAGGCAGGAATCGTGCAGCTCAGCTGGCAATTGTCAAGCAGATGAGCAGACAGTAATCACGCAGCTCAGCAGGCCCTGATCACGTGACTGAGCATGCACTGTTCACGTGGCTGATCATACACTGATCACGTGATTGATCATGCACTGATCACTTGGATATCATGCACTGATCACCTGGTTGATCATACACTGTTCACGTGTCTGACCATGCACTGATCACGTGGCTGATCATACACTGCTCACGTAACTGATCATGCACTGATCACGTGGCTATCATGCACTGATCACGTGACTGACCATGCACTGATCACGTGACTGATCATGCACTGATGAGTTGGCAATCATGCACTGATTACTTGGCTGATCATACACTGATCACGTGACTGATAATGCCCTGATCATCTGGCTATCCTGCACTCATTACCTGGCTATCGTGCACTGATCACGTGGTTGATCATACACTGATCACGAGACTGATCTTGCACTGATCACGTCTGTATCATGCACTGATCACCTGACTGCCCATGCACTGATCACGTGGATAAACATACACTGATCATGTCACAGATCATGCAGTGATCACGCGGCTATCAGGCACTGCTCACGTGGCTGATCATGCAATGATCACGTAGCTACCATGTACTGGTCACGTGAGTGATCATGCACTGATCACGTAATTGATCATACACTGATCAGGTGACTTATCATGCACTGTTCACAATACTGATCATGCACTGATCACGTGGATATCATGCACTGATCACGTGTTTGATCATACACCGTTCACGTGTCTGACCATGCACTGCTCACATGGCTGATCATACACTGTTCACGTAACTGATCATGCACTGATCACGTGGATATCATGCACTGATCACGTGGCTGAACATGCACTGTTCACGTGGCTTATGACACACCTGTCACGTGACTGATCATGCACTGATCACGTGGCACTCATGCACTGATCACGTGTCTGATCATATTCTGCTCACGTAACTGATCATGCACACATCAGGTGGCTATCATGCACTTCTCACCTGGCTGGTCATGCAATGTTCACGTAGCTACCATATACTGGTCACGTGACTGATCATGCAAAGATCACGTAAATGATCATGCACTGTTCACGTGACTGATCATGTACTGATCACGTGACTGATCACGCACTGATCACGTGGCTATCATGCACTGCTCACGTGGCTGATCATGCAATGATCACGTAGCAACCATGTACTGGTCACGTGACTGATCATGCACTGATCACGTAATTAATCCCGCACTGATCACCTGACTCATCATGCACTGATGACGTGGCTGATCACACACGTATCACGTGACTGATTATGCACTGATCACGTTGCTATCATGTACTAATCACGTGGCTATCATTCACTGATCACGTGGATATCATGCACTGATCACGTGGCTTATCACACACGTATCACATGACTGATCATGCACTGATCACGTGGCTATCATGCACTGATCACGTGGCTGAACATGCAATGATCAAGTAGCTACCATGTACTGGTCACGTGACTGATCATGCACTGATCACGTAATTGATCATGCACTGATCACGTGGCTGATCATGCACTGAACACGTGAATAATCATGCACTGATCACGTGACTGATCATGCACTGATCACGTGGCTATCATGCACTGCTCACTTGGCTGATCATGCAATGATCACGCAGCTACCATGTACTGGTCACGTGACTGATCATGCACTGATGACGTAATTGATCATGCACTGGTCATGTGGCTGATCATGCACTGATCATGTGACTGATCATACACTGATCACGTGACTGATCATGCACTGATCACGTGACTGATCATGCACTGATCATGTGGCTATTATGCAGTGATCACGTGGCTATCATGCACAGATCACATGGCTGTTCATGCAATGAACACATAGCTACCATATACTGGTCACGTGATTGATCATGCACTGATCACGTGGCTGATCATGCACTGATCACGTGACTGATCATGCACTGCTCACGAGACTCATCATGCACTGATCAAGTGGATATCATGCACTGATCACGTGTTTGATCATACACTGTTCACGTGTCTGACCATGCACTGCTCACGTGGCTGATCATACACTGTTCACGTAACTGATCATGCACTGATCACGTGGATATCATGCACTGATCACGTGGCTGAACATGCACTGTTCACGTGGCTTACCGCACACCTGTCACGTGACTGATCATGCACTGATCACGTGGCACTCATGCACTGATCACGTGGCTGATCATACTCTGCTCACGTAACTGATCATGCACACATCACGTGGCTATCATGCACTTCTCACCTGACTGGTCATGCAATGTTCACGTAGCTACCATGTACTGGTCACGTGACTGATCATGCTCAGATCACGTAAATGATCATGCACTGTTCAGTTGACTGATCATGTACTGATCACGTGACTGATCATGCACTGATCACGTGGCTATCATGCACTGCTCACGTGGCTGATCATGCAATGATCACGTAGCAACCATGTACTGGTCACGTGACTGATCATGCATGATCACGTAATTAATCCTGCACTGATCACCTGACTCATCATGCACTGATCACGTGGCTGATCACACACGTATCACGTGACTGATCATGCACTGATCACGTGGCTATCATGCACTAATCACGTGGCTATCATTCACTGATCACGTGGATATCATGCACTGATCACGTGGCCGATCACACACGTATCACATGACTGATCATGCACTGAACACGTGAATAATCATGCACTGATCACGTGACTGATCATGCACTGATCACGTGGCTCTCATGCACTGCTAACTTGGCTGATCATGCAATGATCACGCAGCTACCATGTACTGGTCACGTGACTGATCATGCACTGATGACGTAATTGATCATGCACTGATCATGTGGCTGATCATGCACTGATCACGTGACTGATCATGCACTGATCACGTGACTGATCATGCACTGATCACGTGGCTATCATGCACTGATCACTTGGCTGGTCATACTCTGATCACGCAGCTACCATGTACTGGTCACGTGACTGATCATGCACTGATGACGTAATTGATTATGCACTGATCATGTGGTGATCATGCACTGATCACGTGGATGATCATACACTAATCATGTGACAGATCATGCATTGATCACGTGGCTGATCATGCACTGATACCGTGACTGAGCATGGACTGATCACATGACTATCATGTAGTGATCACGTGACTTAATGGCGCTGATCATGTGACTGATCATGCGCTGATCATGTTTGCTATCATACACTGATCATGTGCCTCTGGAGGCAATAAACAAAGAGCTGAGTAGGCACGAATCAAACAGTCAGCAGGCAATAATCATGGAACTCAGCTGTGAGGAATCATGCTGCTCAGCTGGCAATAATCAAGCAGCTGAGCAGGCAGGAATTACGCAGCACAGCTGGCAATTGTCAAGCAGATGACAGGCAGGAATCGTGCAGCTCAGCTGGCAATTGTCAAGCAGATGAGCAGACAGTAATCACGCAGCTCAGCAGGCCCTGATCACGTGACTGAGCATGCACTGTTCACGTGGCTGATCATACACTGATCACGTGATTGATCATGCACTGATCACTTGGATATCATGCACTGATCACCTGGTTGATCATACACTGTTCACGTGTCTGACCATGCACTGATCACGTGGCTGATCATACACTGCTCACGTAACTGATCATGCACTGATCACGTGGCTATCATGCACTGATCACGTGACTGACCATGCACTGATCACGTGACTGATCATGCACTGATGAGTTGGCAATCATGCACTGATTACTTGGCTGATCATACACTGATCACGTGACTGATAATGCCCTGATCATCTGGCTATCCTGCACTCATTACCTGGCTATCGTGCACTGATCACGTGGTTGATCATACACTGATCACGAGACTGATCTTGCACTGATCACGTCTGTATCATGCACTGATCACCTGACTGCCCATGCACTGATCACGTGGATAAACATACACTGATCATGTCACAGATCATGCAGTGATCACGCGGCTATCAGGCACTGCTCACGTGGCTGATCATGCAATGATCACGTAGCTACCATGTACTGGTCACGTGAGTGATCATGCACTGATCACGTAATTGATCATACACTGATCAGGTGACTTATCATGCACTGTTCACAATACTGATCATGCACTGATCACGTGGATATCATGCACTGATCACGTGTTTGATCATACACCGTTCACGTGTCTGAGCATGCACTGCTCACATGGCTGATCATACACTGTTCACGTAACTGATCATGCACTGATCACGTGGATATCATGCACTGATCACGTGGCTGAACATGCACTGTTCACGTGGCTTATGACACACCTGTCACGTGACTGATCATGCACTGATCACGTGGCACTCATGCACTGATCACGTGTCTGATCATATTCTGCTCACGTAACTGATCATGCACACATCAGGTGGCTATCATGCACTTCTCACCTGGCTGCTCATGCAATGTTCACGTAGCTACCATATACTGGTCACGTGACTGATCATGCACAGATCACGTAAATGATCATGCACTGTTCACGTGACTGATCATGTACTGATCACGTGACTGATCACGCACTGATCACGTGGCTATCATGCACTGCTCACGTGGCTGATCATGCAATGATCACGTAGCAACCATGTACTGGTCACGTGACTGATCATGCACTGATCACGTAATTAATCCCGAACTGATCACCTGACTCATCATGCACTGATCACGTGGCTGATAACACACGTATCACGTGACTGATCATGCACTGATCACGTTGCTATCATGTACTAATCACGTGGCTATCATTCACTGATCACGTGGATATCATGCACTGATCACGTGGCTTATCAAACACGTATCACATGACTGATCATTCACTGATCACGTGGCTATCATGCACTGATCACGTGGCTGATCATGCAATGATCAAGTAGCTACCATGTACTGGTCACGTGACTGATCATGCACTGATCACGTAATTGATCATGCACTGATCACGTGGCTGATCATGCACTGATCACCTGACTGATCATGCACTGATCACCTGACTGATCATGCACTGATCACGTGGCTATCATGCACTGCTCACTTGGCTGATCATGCAATGATCACGCAGCTACCATGTACTGGTCACGTGACTGATCATGCACTGATGACGTAATTGATCATGCACTGGTCATGTGGCTGATCATGCACTGATCATGTGACTGATCATACACTGATCACGTGACTGATCATGCACTGATCACGTGACTGATCATGCACTGATCATGTGGCTATTATGCAGTGATCACGTGGCTATCATGCACAGATCACATGGCTGTTCATGCAATGAACACATAGCTACCATATACTGGTCACGTGATTGATCATGCACTGATCACGTGGCTGATCATGCACTGATCACGTGACTGATCATGCACTGTTCACGAGACTCATCATGCACTGATCAAGTGGATATCATGCACTGATCACGTGTTTGATCATACACTGTTCACGTGTCTGACCATGCACTGCTCACGTGGCTGATCATACACTGTTCACGTAACTGATCATGCACTGATCACGTGGATATCATGCACTGATCACGTGGCTGAACATGCACTGTTCACGTGGCTTACCGCACACCTGTCACGTGACTGATCATGCACTGATCACGTGGCACTCATGCACTGATCACGTGGCTGATCATACTCTGCTCACGTAACTGATCATGCACACATCACGTGGCTATCATGCACTTCTCACCTGACTGGTCATGCAATGTTCACGTAGCTACCATGTACTGGTCACGTGACTGATCATGCTCAGATCACGTAAATGATCATGCACTGTTCAGTTGACTGATCATGTACTGATCACGTGACTGATCATGCACTGATCACGTGGCTATCATGCACTGCTCACGTGGCTGATCATGCAATGATCACGTAGCAACCATGTACTGGTCACGTGACTGATCATGCATGATCACGTAATTAATCCTGCACTGATCACCTGACTCATCATGCACTGATCACGTGGCTGATCACACACGTATCACGTGACTGATCATGCACTGATCACGTGGCTATCATGCACTAATCACGTGGCTATCATTCACTGATCACGTGGATATCATGCACTGATCACGTGGCCGATCACACACGTATCACATGACTGATCATGCACTGATCACGTGGCTATCATGCACTGATCACGTGGCTGATCATGCAATGATCACGTAGCTACAATGTACTGGTCATGTGACTGATCATGCACTGATCACGTAATTGATCATGCACTGATCACGTGGCTGATCATGCACTGAACACGTGAATAATCATGCACTGATCAAGTGACTGATCATGCACTGATCACGTGGCTATCATGCACTGCTAACTTGGCTGATCATGCAATGATCACGCAGCTACCATGTACTGGTCACGTGACTGATCATGCACTGATCACGTAATTGATCATGCACTGATCACGTGGCTGATCATGCACTGATCACGTGACTGATCATGCACTGATCACGTGGCTATCATGCACTGATCACTTGGCTGGTCATACTCTGATCACGCAGCTACCATGTACTGGTCACGTGACTGATCATGCACTGATGACGTAATTGATTATGCACTGATCATGTGGTGATCATGCACTGATCACGTGGATGATCATACACTAATCATGTGACAGATCATGCATTGATCACGTGGCTGATCATGCACTGATACCGTGACTGAGCATGGACTGATCACATGACTATCATGTAGTGATCACGTGACTTAATGGCGCTGATCATGTGACTGATCATGCGCTGATCATGTTTGCTATCATACACTGATCATGTGCCTCTGGAGGCAATAAACAAAGAGCTGAGTAGGCACGAATCAAACAGTCAGCAGGCAATAATCATGGAACTCAGCTGTGAGGAATCATGCTGCTCAGCTGGCAATAATCAAGCAGCTGAGCAGGCAGGAATTACACAGCACAGCTGGCAATTGTCAAGCAGATGACAGGCAGGAATCGTGCAGCTCAGCTGGCAATTGTCAAGCAGATGAGCAGACAGTAATCACGCAGCTCAGCAGGCCCTGATCACGTGACTGAGCATGCACTGTTCACGTGGCTGATCATACACTGATCACGTGATTGATCATGCACTGATCACTTGGATATCATGCACTGATCACCTGGTTGATCATACACTGTTCACGTGTCTGACCATGCACTGATCACGTGGCTGATCATACACTGCTCACGTAACTGATCATGCACTGATCACGTGGCTATCATGCACTGATCACGTGACTGACCATGCACTGATCACGTGACTGATCATGCACTGATGAGTTGGCAATCATGCACTGATTACTTGGCTGATCATACACTGATCACGTGACTGATAATGCCCTGATCATCTGGCTATCCTGCACTCATTACCTGGCTATCGTGCACTGATCACGTGGTTGATCATACACTGATCACGAGACTGATCTTGCACTGATCACGTCTGTATCATGCACTGATCACCTGACTGCCCATGCACTGATCACGTGGATAAACATACACTGATCATGTCACATATCATGCAGTGATCACGCGGCTATCAGGCACTGCTCACGTGGCTGATCATGCAATGATCACGTAGCTACCATGTACTGGTCACGTGAGTGATCATGCACTGATCACGTAATTGATCATACACTGATCAGGTGACTTATCATGCACTGTTCACAATACTGATCATGCACTGATCACGTGGATATCATGCACTGATCACGTGTTTGATCATACACCGTTCACGTGTCTGAGCATGCACTGCTCACATGGCTGATCATACACTGTTCACGTAACTGATCATGCACTGATCACGTGGATATCATGCACTGATCACGTGGCTGAACATGCACTGTTCACGTGGCTTATGACACACCTGTCACGTGACTGATCATGCACTGATCACGTGGCACTCATGCACTGATCACGTGTCTGATCATATACTGCTCACGTAACTGATCATGCACACATCAGGTGGCTATCATGCACTTCTCACCTGGCTGGTCATGCAATGTTCACGTAGCTACCATATACTGGTCACGTGACTGATCATGCAAAGATCACGTAAATGATCATGCACTGTTCACGTGACTGATCATGTACTGATCACGTGACTGATCACGCACTGATCACGTGGCTATCATGCACTGCTCACGTGGCTGATCATGCAATGATCACGTAGCAACCATGTACTGGTCACGTGACTGATCATGCACTGATCACGTAATTAATCCCTCACTGATCACCTGACTCATCATGCACTGATCACGTGGCTGATCACACACGTATCACGTGACTGATCATGCACTGATCACGTTGCTATCATGTACTAATCACGTGGCTATCATTCACTGATCACGTGGATATCATGCACTGATCACGTGGCTTATCACACACGTATCACATGACTGATCATGCACTGATCACGTGGCTATCATGCACTGATCACGTGGCTGATCATGCAATGATCAAGTAGCTACCATGTACTGGTCACGTGACTGATCATGCACTGATCACGTAATTGATCATGCACTGATCACGTGGCTGATCATGCACTGAACACGTGAATAATCATGCACTGATCACGTGACTGATCATGCACTGATCACATGGCTATCATGCACTGCTCACTTGGCTGATCATGCAATGATCACGCAGCTACCATGTACTGGTCACGTGACTGATCATGCACTGATGACGTAATTGATCATGCACTGGTCATGTGGCTGATCATGCACTGATCATGTGACTCATCATGCACTGATCACGTGGCTGATCACACACGTATCACGTGACTGATCATGCACTGATCACGTTGCTATCATGTACTAATCACGTGGCTATCATTCACTGATCACGTGGATATCATGCACTGATCACGTGGCTTATCACACACGTATCACATGACTGATCATGCACTGATCACGTGGCTATCATGCACTGATCACGTGGCTGATCATGCAATGATCAAGTAGCTACCATGTACTGGTCACGTGACTGATCATGCACTGATCACGTAATTGATCATGCACTGATCACGTGGCTGATCATGCACTGAACACGTGAATAATCATGCACTGATCACGTGACTGATCATGCACTGATCACGTGGCTATCATGCACTGCTCACTTGGCTGATCATGCAATGATCACGCAGCTACCATGTACTGGTCACGTGACTGATCATGCACTGATGACGTAATTGATCATGCACTGGTCATGTGGCTGATCATGCACTGATCATGTGACTGATCATACACTGATCACGTGACTGATCATGCACTGATCACGTGACTGATCATGCACTGATCATGTGGCTATTATGCAGTGATCACGTGGCTATCATGCACAGATCACATGGCTGTTCATGCAATGAACACATAGCTACCATATACTGGTCACGTGACTGATCATGCACTGATCACGTGGCTGATCATGCATGATCACGTGACTGATCATGCACTGTTCACGAGACTCATCATGCACTGATCAAGTGGATATCATGCACTGATCACGTGTTTGATCATACACTGTTCACGTGTCTGACCATGCACTGCTCACGTGGCTGATCATACACTGTTCACGTAACTGATCATGCACTGATCACGTGGATATCATGCACTGATCACGTGGCTGAACATGCACTGTTCACGTGGCTTACCGCACACCTGTCACGTGACTGATCATGCACTGATCACGTGGCACTCATGCACTGATCACGTGGCTGATCATACTCTGCTCACGTAACTGATCATGCACACATCACGTGGCTATCATGCACTTCTCACCTGACTGGTCATGCAATGTTCACGTAGCTACCATGTACTGGTCACGTGACTGATCATGTCAGATCACGTAAATGATCATGCACTGTTCAGTTGACTGATCATGTACTGATCACGTGACTGATCATGCACTGATCACGTGGCTATCATGCACTGCTCACGTGGCTGATCATGCAATGTTCACGTAGCAACCATGTACTGGTCACATGACAGATCATGCATGATCACGTAATTAATCCTGCACTGATCACCTGACTCATCATGCACTGATCACCTGACTCATCATGCACTGATCACGTGGCTGATCACACACGTATCACGTGACTGATCATGCACTGATCACGTGGCTATCATTCACTGATCACGTGGATATCATGCACTGATCACGTGGCCGATCACACACGTATCACATGACTGATCATGCACTGATCACGTGGCTATCATGCACTGATCACGTGGCTGATCATGCAATGATCACGTAGCTACAATGTACTGGTCACGGGACTGATCATGCACTGATCACGTAATTGATCATGCACTGATCACGTGGCTGATCATGCACTGAACACGTGAATAATCATGCACTGATCACGTGACTGATCATGCACTGATCACGTGGCTATCATGCACTGCTAACTTGGCTGATCATGCAATGATCACGCAGCTACCATGTACTGGTCACGTGACTGATCATGCACTGATGACGTAATTGATTATGCACTGATCATGTGATCATGCACTGATCACGTGGATGATCATACACTAATCATGTGACAGATCATGCATTGATCACGTGGCTGATCATGCACTGATACCGTGACTGAGCATGGACTGATCACATGACTATCATGTAGTGATCACGTGACTTAATGGCGCTGATCATGTGACTGATCATGCGCTGATCATGTTTGCTATCATTCACTGATCATGTGCCTCTGGAGGCAATAAACAAAGAGCTGAGTAGGCACGAATCAAACAGTCAGCAGGCAATAATCATGGAACTCAGCTGTGAGGAATCATGCTGCTCAGCTGGCAATAATCAAGCAGCTGAGCAGGCAGGAATTACGCAGCACAGCTGGCAATTGTCAAGCAGATGACAGGCAGGAATCGTGCAGCTCAGCTGGCAATTGTCAAGCAGATGAGCAGACAGTAATCACGCAGCTCAGCAGGCCCTGATCACGTGACTGAGCATGAACTGTTCACGTGGCTGATCATACACTGATCACGTGATTGATCATGCACTGATCACTTGGATATCATGCACTGATCACCTGGTTGATCATACACTGTTCACGTGTCTGACCATGCACTGATCACGTGGCTGATCATACACTGCTCACGTAACTGATCATGCACTGATCACGTGGCTATCATGCACGGATCACGTGACTGACCATGCACTGATCACGTGACTGATCATGCACTGATGAGTTGGCAATCATGCACTGATTACTTGGCTGATCATACACTGATCACGTGACTGATAATGCCCTGATCATCTGGCTATCCTGCACTCATTACCTGGCTATCGTGCACTGATCACGTGGTTGATCATACACTGATCACGAGACTGATCTTGCACTGATCACGTCTGTATCATGCACTGATCACCTGACTGCCCATGCACTGATCACGTGGATAAACATACACTGATCATGTCACAGATCATGCAGTGATCACGCGGCTATCAGGCACTGCTCACGTGGCTGATCATGCAATGATCACGTAGCTACCATGTACTGGTCACGTGAGTGATCATGCACTGATCACGTAATTGATCATACACTGATCAGGTGACTTATCATGCACTGTTCACAATACTGATCATGCACTGATCACGTGGATATCATGCACTGATCACGTGTTTGATCATACACCGTTCACGTGTCTGACCATGCACTGCTCACATGGCTGATCATACACTGTTCACGTAACTGATCATGCACTGATCACGTGGCTGAACATGCACTGTTCACGTGGCTTATGACACACCTGTCACGTGACTGATCATGCACTGATCACGTGGCACTCATGCACTGATCACGTGTCTGATCATATTCTGCTCACGTAACTGATCATGCACACATCAGGTGGCTATCATGCACTTCTCACCTGGCTGGTCATGCAATGTTCCCGTAGCTACCATATACTGGTCACGTGACTGATCATGCAAAGATCACGTAAATGATCATGCACTGTTCACGTGACTGATCATGTACTGATCACGTGACTGATCATGCACTGATCACGTGGCTATCATGCACTGCTCACGTGGCTGATCATGCAATGATCACGTAGCAACCATGTACTGGTCACGTGACTGATCATGCACTGATCACCTGACTCATCATGCACTGATCACGTGGCTGATCACACACGTATCACGTGACTGATCATGCACTGATCACGTTGCTATCATGTACTAATCACGTGGCTATCGTTCACTGATCACGTGGATATCATGCACTGATCACGTGGCTTATCACACACGTTTCACATGACTGATCATGCACTGATCACGTGGCTATCATGCACTGATCACGTGGCTGATCATGCAATGATCAAGTAGCTACCATGTACTGGTCACGTGACTGATCATGCACTGATCACGTAATTGATCATGCACTGATCACGTGGCTGATCATGCACTGAACACGTGAATAATCATGCACTGATCACGTGACTGATCATGCACTGATCACGTGGCTATCATGCACTGCTCACTTGGCTGATCATGCAATGATCACGCAGCTACCATGTACTGGTCACGTGACTGATCATGCACTGATGACGTAATTGATCATGCACTGATCATGTGGATGATCATGCACTGATCACGTGACTGATCATGCACTGATCACGTGACTGATCATGCACTGATCACGTGGCTATCATGCACTGATCACTTGGCTGGTCATACACTGATCACGCAGCTACCATGTACTGGTCACGTGACTGATCATGCACTGATGACATAATTGATCATGCACTGATCATGTGGCTGATCATGCACTGATCACGTGACTGATCATGCACTGATCACGTGGCTGATCATGCACTGATGAGTTGGCAATCATGCACTGTTTACTTGGCTGATCATACACTGATCACGTGACTGATAATGCACTGATCATCTGGCTATCGTGCACTCATTACCTGGCTATCGTTCACTGATCACGTGGTTGATCATACACTGATCACGAGACTGATCATGCACTGATGACGTATTTGATCATGCACTGATTAGGTGGCTGATCATGCACTGATGACGTAATTGATCATACACTGATCACGTGGCTGATCACGCAATGATCACGTAGCAACCATGTACTGGTCATGTGACTGATCATGCACTGATCACATAATTGATCCGGCATTGATCACATGGATCATCACGCACTCATCCGGTGGGTGATCACACACGTATCACGTGACTGATCATGTACAGATCACGTAAATAATCATGAAGTGATCACGTGGCTATCCTGCACTTATCACGTGGATAACATGCACTGATCACGTGGCTGATCACACACGTATCACGTGACTGATCATGCACTGATCACGTGGCTCTCATGCACTGATCACGTGGCTATCATGCACTGATCACGTGGCTGATCATGCAATGATCACGTAGCTACAATGTACTGGTCACCTGACTGATCATGCACTGATCACGTAATTGATCATGCACAGATCACGTGGCTGATCATGCACTGAACACGTGAATAATCATGCACTGATCACGTGACTGATCATGCACAGATCATGTGGCTATCATGCACTGCTAACTTGGCTGATCATGCAATGATCACGCAGCTACCATGAACTGGTCACATGACTGATCATGCACTACTGACGTATTTGATCGTGCACTGATCATGTGGCTGATCATGCACTGATGACGTAATTGATCATGCACTGATCACGTGGCTGATCACGCAATGATCACGTAGCAACCATGTACTGGTCATGTGAATGATCATGCACTGATCACGTAATTGATCCGGCATTGATCACATGGCTCATCACGCACTCATCCGGTGGGTGATCACACACGTATCACGTGACTGATCATGTACAGATCACGTAAATAATCATGAAGTGATCACGTGGCTATCCTGCAATTATCACGTGGATAACATGCACTGATCACGTGGCTGATCACACACGTATCACGTGACTGATCATGCACTGATCACGTGGCTATCATGCACTGATCAAGTGGCTATCATGCACTGATCACGTGGCTGATCATGCAATGATCACGTAGCTACCATGCACTGGTCACGTGACTGATCATGCACTGATCACGTGACTGATCATGCACTGATCACGTGGCTGATCATGAAATGATCATGTAGCTACCATGCACTGATCACGTGACTGACCATGCACTGATCACGTGACTGATCATGCACTGATGAGTTGGCAATCATGCACTGATTACTTGGCTGATCATACACTGACCACATGACTGATAATGCCCTGATCATCTGGCTATCCTGCACTCATTACCTGGCTATCGTGCACTGATCACGTGGTTGATCATACACTGATCACGAGACTGATCTTGCACTGATCACGTGTGTATCATGCACTGATCACCTGACTGCCCATGCACTGATCACGTGGATAAACATACACTGATCATGTCACAGATCATGCAGTGATCACGCGGCTATCAGGCACTGCTCACGTGGCTGATCATGCAATGATCACGTAGCTACCATGTACTGGTCACGTGAGTGATCATGCACTGATCACGTAATTGATCATACACTGATCAGGTGACTTATCATGCACTGTTCACAATACTGATCATGCACTGATCACGTGGATATCATGCACTGATCACTTGTTTGATCATACACCGTTCACGTGTCTGACCATGCACTGCTCACATGGCTGATCATACACTGTTCACGTAACTGATCATGCACTGATCACGTGGATATCATGCACTGATCACGTGGCTGAACATGCACTGTTCACGTGGCTTATGACACACCTGTCACGTGACTGATCATGCACTGATCACGTGGCACTCATGCACTGATCACGTGTCTGATCATATTCTGCTCACGTAACTGATCATGCACACATCAGGTGGCTATCATGCACTTCTCACCTGGCTGGTCATGCAATGTTCACGTAGCTACCATTTACTGGTCACGTGACTGATCATGCACAGATCACGTAAATGATCATGCTCTGTTCACGTGACTGATCATGTACTGATCACGTGACTGATCATGCACTGATGAGTTGGCAATCATGCACTGATTACTTGGCTGATCATACACTGACCACATGACTGATAATGCCCTGATCATCTGGCTATCCTGCACTCATTACCTGGCTATCGTGCACTGATCACGTGGTTGATCATACACTGATCACGAGACTGATCTTGCACTGATCACGTGTGTATCATGCACTGATCACCTGACAGCCCATGCACTGATCACGTGGATAAACATACACTGATCATGTCACAGATCATGCAGTGATCACGCGGCTATCAGGCACTGCTCACGTGGCTGATCATGCAATGATCACGTAGCTACCATGTACTGGTCACGTGAGTGATCATGCACTGATCACGTAATTGATCATACACTGATCAGGTGACTTATCATGCACTGTTCACAATACTGATCATGCACTGATCACGTGGATATCATGCACTGATCACGTGTTTGATCATACACCGTTCACGTGTCTGAGCATGCACTGCTCACATGGCTGATCATACACTGTTCACGTAACTGATCATGCACTGATCACGTGGATATCATGCACTGATCACGTGGCTGAACATGCACTGTTCACGTGGCTTATGACACACCTGTCACGTGACTGATCATGCACTGATCACGTGGCACTCATGCACTGATCACGTGTCTGATCATATTCTGCTCACGTAACTGATCATGCACACATCAGGTGGCTATCATGCACTTCTCACCTGGCTGGTCATGCAATGTTCACGTAGCTACCATTTACTGGTCACGTGACTGATCATGCACAGATCACGTAAATGATCATGCTCTGTTCACGTGACTGATCATGTACTGATCACGTGACTGATCACGCACTGATCACGTGGATATCATGCACTGATCACGTGGCTGAACATGCACTGTTCACGTGGCTTACCACACACCTGTCACGTGACTGATCATGCACTGATCACGTGGCACTCATGCACTGATCACGTGGCTGATCATATTCTGCTCACGTAACTGATCATGCACACATCACGTGGCTATCATGCACTTCTCACCTGGCTGGTCATGCAATGTTCACGTAGCTACCATATACTTTTCACGTGACTGATCATGCTCAGATCACGTAAATGATCATGCACTGTTCAGTTGACTGATCATGTACTGACCACGTGACTGATCATGCACTGATCACGTGGCTATCATACACTGATCACTTGGCTGGTCATACACTGATCATGCAGCTACCATGTACTGGTCAGGTGACTGATCAAGAACTGATGACGTAATTGATCATGAACTGATCATGTGGCTGATCATGCACTGATCACTTGACTGATCATGCACTGATCACGTGACTGATCATGCACTGATCAGGTGGCTATCATGCACTGATCACATGGCTGGTCATACACTGATCACGTGCCTGGTCATGCACAGATTACATGACTGATCATGCACTGATCAGGTCACTGATCATGCACTGATCACGTGGCTATCATGCACTACTCACGTGGCTGATCATGCAATGATCAGACAGTAATCACGCAGCTCAGCATGCCCTGATCACGTGACTGAGCATGCACTGTTCACGTCGCTGATCACACACCAATCACGTGAATGATCATGCACTGATCACGTGGCTCTCATGCACTGATCACGTGATTGCGCATGCACTGATCACGTAATTGTATGCACTGCTCACGTGGCTATCATGCACTGATCATGTGACTGATCATGCACTGATCATGTAGCTATCTTGCACTGATCACTTGGCTGATCATACACTCATCATGGGACTGATCGTGCACTGATTACGGCGCTATCATGCATTGACTACATGACTCCACATGCACTGATCACGTGCTTGATTATGCACTGATCACGTGGCTGATCATGCACTGATCACGTGGCTATCATGCACTGCTCACGTGGCTGATCATGCAATTATCACGTAGCTACCATGTACTGGTCACGTGACTGATCATGCACTGATCACGAAATTGATCATACACTGATCAGGTGACTTATCATGCACTGTTCACGAGACTGATCATGCACTGATCACGTGGATATCATGCACTGATCACGTGTTTGATCATACACTGTTCACGTGTCTGACCATGCACTGCTCACGTGGCTGATCATACACTGTTCACGTAATTGATCATGCACTGGTCATGTGGCTGATCATGCACTGATCATGTGACTGATCATACACTGATCACGTGACTGATCATGCACTGATCACGTGACTGATCATGCACTGATCATGTGGCTATTATGAAGTGATCACGTGGCTATCATGCACAGATCACATGGCTGTTCATGCAATGAACACATAGCTACCATATACTGGTCACGTGACTGATCATGCACTGATCACGTGGCTGATCATGCACTGATCACGTGACTGATCATGCACTGTTCACGAGACTCATCATGCACTGATCAAGTGGATATCATGCACTGATCACGTGTTTGATCATACACTGTACACGTGTCTGACCATGCACTGCTCACGTGGCTGATCATACACTGTTCACGTAACTGATCATGCACTGATCACGTGGATATCATGCACTGATCACGTGGCTGAACATGCACTGTTCACGTGGCTTACCGCACACCTGTCACGTGACTGATCATGCACTGATCACGTGGCACTCATGCACTGATCACGTGGCTGATCATACTCTGCTCACGTAACTGATCATGCACACATCACGTGGCTATCATGCACTTCTCACCTGACTGGTCATGCAATGTTCACGTAGCTACCATGTACTGGTCACGTGACTGATCATGCTCAGATCACGTAAATGATCATGCACTGTTCAGTTGACTGATCATGTACTGATCACGTGACTGATCATGCACTGATCACGTGGCTATCATGCACTGCTCACGTGGCTGATCATGCAATGATCACGTAGCAACCATGTACTGGTCACGTGACTGATCATGCATGATCACGTAATTAATCCTGCACTGATCACCTGACTCATCATGCACTGATCACGTGGCTGATCACACACGTATCACGTGACTGATCATGCACTGATCACGTGGCTATCATGCACTAATCACGTGGCTATCATTCACTGATCACGTGGATATCATGCACTGATCACGTGGCCGATCACACACGTATCACATGACTGATCATGCACTGATCACGTGGCTATCATGCACTGATCACGTGGCTGATCATGCAATGATCACGTAGCTACAATGTACTGGTCACGTGACTGATCATGCACTGATCACGTAATTGATCATGCACTGATCACGTGGCTGATCATGCACTGAACACGTGAATAATCATGCACTGATCACGTGACTGATCATGCACTGATCACGTGGCTATCTTGCACTGCTAACTTGGCTGATCATGCAATGATCACGCAGCTACCATGTACTGGTCACGTGACTGATCATGCACTGATGACGTAATTGATCATGCACTGATCATGTGGCTGATCATGCACTGATCACGTGGCTATCATGCACTGATCACTTGGCTGGTCATACTCTGATCACGCAGCTACCATGTACTGGTCACGTGACTGATCATGCACTGATGACGTAATTGATTATGCACTGATCATGTGGTGATCATGCACTGATCACGTGGATGATCATACACTAATCATGTGACAGATCATGCATTGATCACGTGGCTGATCATGCACTGATACCGTGACTGAGCATGGACTGATCACATGACTATCATGTAGTGATCACGTGACTTAATGGCGCTGATCATGTGACTGATCATGCGCTGATCATGTTTGCTATCATACACTGATCATGTGCCTCTGGAGGCAATAAACAAAGAGCTGAGTAGGCACGAATCAAACAGTCAGCAGGCAATAATCATGGAACTCAGCTGTGAGGAATCATGCTGCTCAGCTGGCAATAATCAAGCAGCTGAGCAGGCAGGAATTACGCAGCACAGCGGGCAATTGTCAAGCAGATGACAGGCAGGAATCGTGCAGCTCAGCTGGCAATTGTCAAGCAGATGAGCAGACAGTAATCACGCAGCTCAGCAGGCCCTGATCACGTGACTGAGCATGCACTGTTCACGTGGCTGATCATACACTTATCACGTGATTGATCATGCACTGATCACTTGGATATCATGCACTGATCACGTGGCTGATCATACACTGTTTACGTGTCTGACCATGCACGGATCACGTGGCTGATCATGCACTGATCACGTGACTGATCATGCACTGATCACGTGGCTATCATGCACTGATCACTTGACTGACCATGCACTGATCACGTGACTGATCATGCACTGATGAGTTGGCAATCATGCACTGATTACTTGGCTGATCATACACTGATCTCGTGACTGATAATGCCCTGATCATCTGGCTATCCTGCACTCATTACCTGGCTATCGTGCACTGATCACGTGGTTGATCATACACTGATCACGAGACTGATCATGCACTGATCACGTGGCTATCATGCACTGATCACGTGACTGACCATGCACTGATCACGTGACTGATCATGCACTGATGAGTTGGCAATCATGCACTGATTACTTGGCTGATCATACACTGATCTCGTGACTGATAATGCCCTGATCATCTGGCTATCCGGCACTCATTACCTGGCTATCGTGCACTGATCACGTGGTTGATCATACACTGATCACGAGACTGATCTTGCCCTGATCACGTCTGTATCATGCACTGATCACCTGACTGCCCATGCACTGATCACGTGGATAAACATACACTGATCATGTCACAGATCATGCAGTGATCACGCGGCTATCAGGCACTGCTCACGTGGCTGATCATGCAATGATCACGTAGCTACCATGTACTGGTCACGTGAGTGATCATGCACTGATCACGTAATTGATCATACACTGATCAGGTGACTTATCATGCACTGTTCACAATACTGATCATGCACTGATCACGTGGATATCATGCACTGATCACGTGTTTGATCATACACCGTTCACGTGTCTGAGCATGCACTGCTCACATGGCTGATCATACACTGTTCACGTAACTGATCATGCACTGATCACGTGGATATCATGCACTGATCACGTGGCTGAACATGCACTGTTCACGTGGCTTATGACACACCTGTCACGTGACTGATCATGCACTGATCACGTGGCACTCATGCACTGATCACGTGTCTGATCATATTCTGCTCACGTAACTGATCATGCACACATCAGGTGGCTATCATGCACTTCTCACCTGGCTGCTCATGCAATGTTAACGTAGCTACCATATACTGGTCACGTGACTGATCATGCACAGATCACGTAAATGATCATGCACTGTTCACGTGACTGATCATGTACTGATCACGTGACTGATCACGCACTGATCACGTGGCTATCATGCACTGCTCACGTGGCTGATCATGCAATGATCACGTAGCAACCATGTACTGGTCACGTGACTGATCATGCACTGATCACGTAATTAATCCCGCACTGATCACCTGACTCATCATGCACTGATCACGTGGCTGATCACACACGTATCACGTGACTGATCATGCACTGATCACGTTGCTATCATGTACTAATCACGTGGCTATCATTCACTGATCACGTGGATATCATGCACTGATCACGTGGCTTATCACACACGTATCACATGACTGATCATGCACTGATCACGTGGCTATCATGCACTGATCACGTGGCTGATCATGCAATGATCAAGTAGCTACCATGTACTGGTCACGTGACTGATCATGCACTGATCACGTAATTGATCATGCATTGATCACGTGGCTGATCATGCACTGAACACGTGAATAATCATGCACTGATCACCTGACTGAACATGTACTGATCACGTGGCTATCATGCACTGCTCACTTGGCTGATCATGCAATGATCACGCAGCTACCATGTACTGGTCACGTGACTGATCATGCACTGATGACGTAATTGATCATGCACTGGTCATGTGGCTGATCATGCACTGATCATGTGACTGATCATACACTGATCACGTGACTGATCATGCACTGATCACGTGACTGATCATGCACTGATCATGTGGCTATTATGCAGTGATCACGTGGCTATCATGCACAGATCACATGGCTGTTCATGCAATGAACACATAGCTACCATATACTGGTCACGTGACTGATCATGCACTGATCACGTGGCTGATCATGCACTGATCACGTGACTGATCATGCACTGTTCACGAGACTCATCATGCACTGATCAAGTGGATATCATGCACTGATCACGTGTTTGATCATACACTGTTCACGTGTCTGACCATGCACTGCTCACGTGGCTGATCATACACTGTTCACGTAACTGATCATGCACTGATCACGTGGATATCATGCACTGATCACGTGGCTGAACATGCACTGTTCACGTGGCTTACCGCACACCTGTCACGTGACTGATCATGCACTGATCACGTGGCACTCATGCACTGATCACGTAGCTGATCATACTCTGCTCACGTAACTGATCATGCACACATCACGTGGCTATCATGCACTTCTCACCTGACTGGTCATGCAATGTTCACGTAGCTACCATGTACTGGTCACGTGACTGATCATGCTCAGATCACGTAAATGATCATGCACTGTTCAGTTGACTGATCATGTACTGATCACTTGACTGATCATGCACTGATCACGTGGCTATCATGCACTGCTCACGTGGCTGATCATGCAATGATCACGTAGCAACCATGTACTGGTCACGTGACTGATCATGCATGATCACGTAATTAATCCTGCACTGATCACCTGACTCATCATGCACTGATCACGTGGCTGATCACACACGTATCACGTGACTGATCATGCACTGATCACGTGGCTATCATGCACTAATCACGTGGCTATCATTCACTGATCACGTGGATATCATGCACTGATCACGTGGCCGATCACACACGTATCACATGACTGATCATGCACTGATCACGTGGCTATCATGCACTGATCACGTGGCTGATCATGCAATGATCACGTAGCTACAATGTACTGGTCACGTGACTGATCATGCACTGATCACGTAATTGATCATGCACTGATCACGTGGTTGATCATGCACTGAACACGTGAATAATCATGCACTGATCAAGTGACTGATCATGCACTGATCACGTGGCTATCATGCACTGCTAACTTGGCTGATCATGCAATGATCACGCAGCTACCATGTACTGGTCACGTGACTGATCATGCACTGATGACGTAATTGATCATGCACTGATCACGTGGCTGATCATGCACTGATCACGTGACTGATCATGCACTGATCACGTGGCTATCATGCACTGATCACTTGGCTGGTCATACTCTGATCACGCAGCTACCATGTACTGGTCACGTGACTGATCATGCACTGATGACGTAATTGATTATGCACTGATCATGTGGTGATCATGCACTGATCACGTGGATGATCATACACTAATCATGTGACAGATCATGCATTGATCACGTGGCTGATCATGCACTGATACCGTGACTGAGCATGGACTGATCACATGACTATCATGTAGTGATCACGTGACTTAATGGCGCTGATCATGTGACTGATCATGCGCTGATCATGTTTGCTATCATACACTGATCATGTGCCTCTGGAGGCAATAAACAAAGAGCTGAGTAGGCACGAATCAAACAGTCAGCAGGCAATAATCATGGAACTCAGCTGTGAGGAATCATGCTGCTCAGCTGGCAATAATCAAGCAGCTGAGCAGGCAGGAATTACGCAGCACAGCTGGCAATTGTCAAGCAGATGACAGGCAGGAATCGTGCAGCTCAGCTGGAAATTGTCAAGCAGATGAGCAGACACTAATCACGCAGCTCAGCAGGCCCTGATCACGTGACTGAGCATGCACTGTTCACGTGGCTGATCATACACTGATCACGTGATTGATCATGCACTGATCACATGGATATCATGCACTGATCACGTGGCTGATCATACACTGTTCACGTGTCTGACCATGCACTGATCACGTGGCTGACCATGCACTGCTCACGTGGCTGATCATACACTGTTCACGTAATTGATCATGCAATGGTCATGTGGCTGATCATGCACTGATCATGTGACTGATCATACACTGATCACGTGACTGATCATGCACTGATCACGTGACTGATCATGCACTGATCATGTGGCTATTATGCAGTGATCACGTGGCTATCATGCACAGATCACATGGCTGTTCATGCAATGAACACATAGCTACCATATACTGGTCACGTGACTGATCATGCACTGATCACGTGGCTGATCATGCACTGATCACGTGACTGATCATGCACTGTTCACGAGACTCATCATGCACTGATCAAGTGGATATCATGCACTGATCACGTGTTTGATCATACACTGTTCACGTGTCTGACCATGCACTGCTCACGTGGCTGATCATACACTGTTCACGTAACTGATCATGCACTGATCACGTGGATATCATGCACTGATCACGTGGCTGAACATGCACTGTTCACGTGGCTTACCGCACACCTGTCACGTGACTGATCATGCACTGATCACGTGGCACTCATGCACTGATCACGTGGCTGATCATACTCTGCTCACGTAACTGATCATGCACACATCACGTGGCTATCATGCACTTCTCACCTGACTGGTCATGCAATGTTCACGTAGCTACCATGTTCTGGTCACGTGACTGATCATGCTCAGATCACGTAAATGATCATGCACTGTTCAGTTGACTGATCATGTACTGATCACGTGACTGATCATGCACTGATCACGTGGCTATCATGCACTGCTCACGTGGCTGATCATGCAATGATCACGTAGCAACCATGTACTGGTCACGTGACTGATCATGCATGATCACGTAATAAATCCTGCACTGATCACCTGACTCATCATGCACTGATCACGTGGCTGATCACACACGTATCACGTGACTGATCATGCACTGATCACGTGGCTATCATGCACTAATCACGTGGCTATCATTCACTGATCACGTGGATATCATGCACTGATCACGTGGCCGATCACACACGTATCACATGACTGATCATGCACTGATCACGTGGCTATCATGCACTGATCACGTGGCTGATCATGCAATGATCACAGCTACAATGTACTGGTCACGTGACTGATCACGCACTGATCACGTAATTGATCATGCACTGATCACGTGGCTGATCATGCACTGATCACGTGGCTATCATGCACTGATCACTTGGCTGGTCATACTCTGATCACGCAGCTACCATGTACTGGTCACGTGACTGATCATGCACTGATGACGTAATTGATTATGCACTGATCATGTGGTGATCATGCACTGATCACGTGGATGATCATACACTAATCATGTGACAGATCATGCATTGATCACGTGGCTGATCATGCACTGATACCGTGACTGAGCATGGACTGATCACATGACTATCATGCACTGATCACGTGGATGATCATACACTAATCATGTGACTGATCATGCGCTGATCATGTTTGCTATCATACACTGATCATGTGCCTCTGGAGGCAATAAACAAAGAGCTGAGTAGGCACGAATCAAACAGTCAGCAGGCAATAATCATGGAACTCAGCTGTGAGGAATCATGCTGCTCAGCTGGCAATAATCAAGCAGCTGAGCAGGCAGGAATTACGCAGCACAGCTGGCAATTGTCAAGCAGATGACAGGCAGGAATCGTGCAGCTCAGCTGGCAATTGTCAAGCAGATGAGCAGACAGTAATCACGCAGCTCAGCAGGCCCTGATCACGTGACTGAGCATGCACTGTTCACGTGGCTGATCATACACTGATCACGTGATTGATCATGCACTGATCACTTGGATATCATGCACTGATCACCTGGTTGATCATACACTGTTCACGTGTCTGACCATGCACTGATCACGTGGCTGATCATACACTGCTCATGTAACTGATCATGCACTGATCACGTGGCTATCATGCACTGATCACGTGACTGACCATGCACTGATCACGTGACTGATCATGCACTGATGAGTTGGCAATCATGCACTGATTACTTGGCTGATCATACACTGATCACGTGACTGATAATGCCCTGATCATCTGGCTATCCTGCACTCATTACCTGGCTATCGTGCACTGATCACGTGGTTGATCATACACTGATCACGAGACTGATCTTGCACTGATCACGTCTGTATCATGCACTGATCACCTGACTGCCCATGCACTGATCACGTGGATAAACATACACTGATCATGTCACAGATCATGCAGTGATCACGCGGCTATCAGGCACTGCTCACGTGGCTGATCATGCAATGATCACGTAGCTACCATGTACTGGTCACGTGAGTGATCATGCACTGATCACGTAATTGATCATACACTGATCAGGTGACTTATCATGCACTGTTCACAATACTGATCATGCACTGATCACGTGGATATCATGCACTGATCACGTGTTTGATCATACACCGTTCACGTGTCTGAGCATGCACTGCTCACATGGCTGATCATACACTGTTCACGTAACTGATCATGCACTGATCACGTGGATATCATGCACTGATCACGTGGCTGAACATGCACTGTTCACGTGGCTTATGACACACCTGTCACGTGACTGATCATGCACTGATCACGTGGCACTCATGCACTGATCACGTGTCTGATCATATTCTGCTCACGTAACTGATCATGCACACATTAGGTGGCTATCATGCACTTCTCACCTGGCTGCTCATGCAATGTTCACGTAGCTACCATATACTGGTCACGTGACTGATCATGCACTGATCACGTAATTGATCATGCACTGATCACGTGGCTGATCATGCACTGAACACGTGAATAATCATGCACTGATCACCTGACTGAACATGCACTGATCACGTGGCTATCATGCACTGCTCACTTGGCTGATCATGCAATGATCACGCAGCTACCATGTACTGGTCACGTGACTGATCATGCACTGATGACGTAATTGATCATGCACTGGTCATGTGGCTGATCATGCACTGATCTTGTGACTGATCATACACTGATCACGTGACTGATCATGCACTGATCACGTGACTGATCATGCACTGATCATGTGGCTATTATGCAGTGATCACGTGGCTATCATGCACAGATCACATGGCTGTTCATGCAATGAACACATAGCTACCATATACTGGTCACGTGATTGATCATGCACTGATCACGTGGCTGATCATGCACTGATCACGTGACTGATCATGCACTGTTCACGAGACTCATCATGCACTGATCAAGTGGATATCATGCACTGATCACGTGTTTGATCATACACTGTTCACGTGTCTGACCATGCACTGCTCACGTGGCTGATCATACACTGTTCACGTAACTGATCATGCACTGATCACGTGGATATCATGCACTGATCACGTGGCTGAACATGCACTGTTCACGTGGCTTACCGCACACCTGTCACGTGACTGATCATGCACTGATCACGTGGCACTCATGCACTGATCACGTGGCTGATCATACTCTGCTCACGTAACTGATCATGCACACATCACGTGGCTATCATGCACTTCTCACCTGACTGGTCATGCAATGTTCACGTAGCTACCATGTTCTGGTCACGTGACTGATCATGCTCAGATCACGTAAATGATCATGCACTGTTCAGTTGACTGATCATGTACTGATCACGTGACTGATCATGCACTGATCACGTGGCTATCATGCACTCCTCACGTGGCTGATCATGCAATGATCACGTAGCAACCATGTACTGGTCACGTGACTGATCATGCATGATCACATAATTAATCCTGCACTGATCACCTGACTCATCATGCACTGATCACGTGGCTGATCACACACGTATCACGTGACTGATCATGCACTGATCACGTGGCTATCATGCACTAATCACGTGGCTATCATTCACTGATCACGTGGATATCATGCACTGATCACGTGGCCGATCACACACGTATCACATGACTGATCATGCACTGATCACGTGGCTATCATGCACTGATCACGTGGCTGATCATGCAATGATCACATAGCTACAATGTACTGGTCACGTGACTGATCATGCACTGATCACGTAATTGATCATGCACTGATCACGTGGCTGATCATGCACTGAACACGTGAATAATCATGCACTGATCACGTGACTGATCATGCACTGATCACGTGGCTATCATGCACTGCTAACTTGGCTGATCATGCAATGATCACGCAGCTACCATGTACTGGTCACGTGACTGATCATGCACTGATGACGTAATTGATCATGCACTGATCATGTGGCTGATCATGCACTGATCACGTGGCTATCATGCACTGATCACTTGGCTGGTCATACTCTGATCACGCAGCTACCATGTACTGGTCACGTGACTGATCATGCACTGATGACGTAATTGATTATGCACTGATCATGTGGTGATCATGCACTGATCACGTGGATGATCATACACTAATCATGTGACAGATCATGCATTGATCACGTGGCTGATCATGCACTGATACCGTGACTGAGCATGGACTGATCACATGACTATCATGCACTGATCACGTGGATGATCATACACTAATCATGTGACTGATCATGCGCTGATCATGTTTGCTATCATACACTGATCATGTGCCTCTGGAGGCAATAAACAAAGAGCTGAGTAGGCACGAATCAAACAGTCAGCAGGCAATAATCATGGAACTCAGCTGTGAGGAATCATGCTGCTCAGCTGGCAATAATCAAGCAGCTGAGCAGGCAGGAATTACGCAGCACAGCTGGCAATTGTCAAGCAGATGACAGGCAGGAATCGTGCAGCTCAGCTGGCAATTGTCAAGCAGATGAGCAGACAGTAATCACGCAGCTCAGCAGGCCCTGATCACGTGACTGAGCATGCACTGTTCACGTGGCTGATCATACACTGATCACGTGATTGATCATGCACTGATCACTTGGATATCATGCACTGATCACCTGGTTGATCATACACTGTTCACGTGTCTGACCATGCACTGATCACGTGGCTGATCATACACTGCTCACGTAACTGATCATGCACTGATCACGTGGCTATCATGCACTGATCACGTGACTGACCATGCACTGATCACGTGACTGATCATGCACTGATGAGTTGGCAATCATGCACTGATTACTTGGCTGATCATACACTGATCACGTGACTGATAATGCCCTGATCATCTGGCTATCCTGCACTCATTACCTGGCTATCGTGCACTGATCACGTGGTTGATCATACACTGATCACGAGACTGATCTTGCACTGATCACGTCTGTATCATGCACTGATCACCTGACTGCCCATGCACTGATCACGTGGATAAACATACACTGATCATGTCACAGATCATGCAGTGATCACGCGGCTATCAGGCACTGCTCACGTGGCTGATCATGCAATGATCACGTAGCTACCATGTACTGGTCACGTGAGTGATCATGCACTGATCACGTAATTGATCATACACTGATCAGGTGACTTATCATGCACTGTTCACAATACTGATCATGCACTGATCACGTGGATATCATGCACTGATCACGTGTTTGATCATACACCGTTCACGTGTCTGAGCATGCACTGCTCACATGGCTGATCATACACTGTTCACGTAACTGATCATGCACTGATCACGTGGATATCATGCACTGATCACGTGGCTGAACATGCACTGTTCACGTGGCTTATGACACACCTGTCACGTGACTGATCATGCACTGATCACGTGGCACTCATGCACTGATCACGTGTCTGATCATATTCTGCTCACGTAACTGATCATGCACACATTAGGTGGCTATCATGCACTTCTCACCTGGCTGCTCATGCAATGTTCACGTAGCTACCATATACTGGTCACGTGACTGATCATGCACTGATCACGTAATTGATCATGCACTGATCACGTGGCTGATCATGCACTGAACACGTGAATAATCATGCACTGATCACCTGACTGAACATGCACTGATCACGTGGCTATCATGCACTGCTCACTTGGCTGATCATGCAATGATCACGCAGCTACCATGTACTGGTCACGTGACTGATCATGCACTGATGACGTAATTGATCATGCACTGGTCATGTGGCTGATCATGCACTGATCTTGTGACTGATCATACACTGATCACGTGACTGATCATGCACTGATCACGTGACTGATCATGCACTGATCATGTGGCTATTATGCAGTGATCACGTGGCTATCATGCACAGATCACATGGCTGTTCATGCAATGAACACATAGCTACCATATACTGGTCACGTGATTGATCATGCACTGATCACGTGGCTGATCATGCACTGATCACGTGACTGATCATGCACTGTTCACGAGACTCATCATGCACTGATCAAGTGGATATCATGCACTGATCACGTGTTTGATCATACACTGTTCACGTGTCTGACCATGCACTGCTCACGTGGCTGATCATACACTGTTCACGTAACTGATCATGCACTGATCACGTGGATATCATGCACTGATCACGTGGCTGAACATGCACTGTTCACGTGGCTTACCGCACACCTGTCACGTGACTGATCATGCACTGATCACGTGGCACTCATGCACTGATCACGTGGCTGATCATACTCTGCTCACGTAACTGATCATGCACACATCACGTGGCTATCATGCACTTCTCACCTGACTGGTCATGCAATGTTCACGTAGCTACCATGTACTGGTCACGTGACTGATCATGCTCAGATCACGTAAATGATCATGCACTGTTCAGTTGACTGATCATGTACTGATCACGTGACTGATCATGCACTGATCACGTGGCTATCATGCACTGCTCACGTGGCTGATCATGCAATGATCACGTAGCAACCATGTACTGGTCACGTGACTGATCATGCATGATCACGTAATTAATCCTGCACTGATCACCTGACTCATCATGCACTGACCACGTCGCTGATCACACACGTATCACGTGACTGATCATGCACTGATCACGTTGCTATCATGTACTAATCACGTGGCTATCATTCACTGATCACGTGGATATCATGCACTGATCACGTGGCTTATCACACACGTATCACATGACTGATCATGCACTGATCACGTGTCTATCATGCACTGATCACGTGGCTGATCATGCAATGATCAAGTAGCTACCATGTACTGGTCACGTGACTGATCATGCACTGATCACGTAATTGATCATGCACTGATCACGTGGCTGATCATGCACTGAACACGTGAATAATCATGCACTGATCACGTGACTGATCATGCACTGATCACGTGGCTATCATGCACTGCTCACTTGGCTGATCATGCAATGATCACGCAGCTACCATGTACTGGTCACGTGACTGATCATGCACTGATGACGTAATTGATCATGCACTGGTCATGTGGCTGATCATGCACTGATCACGTGACTGATCATGCACTGATCACGTGACTGATCATGCACTGATCACGTGGCTATCATGCACTGATCACTTGGCTGGTCATACACTGATCACGCAGCTACCATGTACTGGTCACGTGACTGATCATGCACTGATGACGTAATTGATCATGCACTGATCATGTGGCTGATCATGCACTGATCACGTGACTGATCATGCACTGATCACGTGGCTGATCATGCACTGATGAGTTGGCAATCATGCACTGTTTACTTGGCTGATCATACACTGATCACGTGACTGATGATGCACTGATCATCTGGCTATCGTGCACTCATTACCTGGCTATCGTTCACTGATCACGTGGTTGATCATACACTGATCACGAGACTGATTATGCACTGATGACGTATTTGATCATGCACTGATTAGGTGGCTGATCATGCACTGATGACGTAATTGATCATGCACTGATCACGTGGCTGATCACGCAATGATCACGTAGCAACCATGTACTGGTCATGTGACTGATCATGCACTGATCACATAATTGATCCGGCATTGATCACATGGATCATCACGCACTCATCCGGTGGGTGATCACACACGTATCACGTGACTGATCATGTACAGATCACGTAAATAATCATGAAGTGATCACGTGGCTATCCTGCACTTATCACGTGGATAACATGCACTGATCACGTGGCTGATCACACACGTATCACGTGACTGATCATGCACTGATCACGTGGCTATCATGCACTGATCACGTGGCTATCATGCACTGATCACGTGGCTGATCATGCAATGATCACGTAGCTACAATGTACTGGTCACCTGACTGATCATGCACTGATCACGTAATTGATCATGCACTGATCACGTGATTGATCATGCACTGATCACATGGATATCATGCACTGATCACGTGGCTGATCATACACTGTTCACGTGTCTGACCATGCACTGATCACGTGGCTGACCATGCACTGCTCACGTGGCTGATCATACACTGTTCACGTAATTGATCATGCAATGGTCATGTGGCTGATCATGCACTGATCATGTGACTGATCATACACTGATCACGTGACTGATCATGCACTGATCATGTGGCTATTATGCAGTGATCACGTGGCTATCATGCACAGATCACATGGCTGTTCATGCAATGAACACATAGCTACCATATACTGGTCACGTGACTGATCATGCACTGATCACGTGGCTGATCATGCACTGATCACGTGACTGATCATGCACTGTTCACGAGACTCATCATGCACTGATCAAGTGGATATCATGCACTGATCACGTGTTTGATCATACACTGTTCACGTGTCTGACCATGCACTGCTCACGTGGCTGATCATACACTGTTCACGTAACTGATCATGCACTGATCACGTGGATATCATGCACTGATCACGTGGCTGAACATGCACTGTTCACGTGGCTTACCGCACACCTGTCACGTGACTGATCATGCATTGATCACGTGGCACTCATGCACTGATCACGTGGCTGATCATACTCTGCTCACGTAACTGATCATGCACACATCACGTGGCTATCATGCACTTCTCACCTGACTGGTCATGCAATGTTCACGTAGCTACCATGTTCTGGTCACGTGACTGATCATGCTCAGATCACGTAAATGATCATGCACTGTTCAGTTGACTGATCATGTACTGATCACGTGACTGATCATGCACTGATCACGTGGCTATCATGCGCACTGCTCACGTGGCTGATCATGCAATGATCACGTAGCAACCATGTACTGGTCACGTGACTGATCATGCATGATCACGTAATAAATCCTGCACTGATCACCTGACTCATCATGCACTGATTCACGTGGCTGATCACACACGTATCACGTGACTGATCATGCACTGATCACGTGGCTATCATGCACTGATCACGTTGGCTGATCACTACACGTATCACAGTGACTGATCATGCACTGATCACGTGGATATCATGCACTGATCACGTGGCCGATCACACACGTATCACATGACTGATCATTGCACTGATCACGTGGCTATCATGCACCTGATCACGTGGCTGATCATGCAATGATCACGTAGCTACAATGTACTGGTCATGTGGACTGATCATGCACTGATCACGTAATTGATCATGCACTGATCACGTGGCTGATCATGCACTGATCACGTGGCTATCATGCACTGATCACTTGGCTGGTCATACTCTGATCACGCAGCTAACCATGTACTGGTCACGTGACTGATCATGCACTGATGACGTAATTGATTATGCACTGATCATGTGGTGATCATGCACTGATCACGTGGATGATCATACACTAATCATGTGACAGATCATGCATTGATCACGTGGCTGATCATGCACTGATACCGTGACTGAGCATGGACTGATCACATGACTATCATGCACTGATCACGTGGATGATCATACACTAATCATGTGACTGATCATGCGCTGATCATGTTTGCTATCATACACTGATCATGTGCCTCTGGAGGCAATAAAACAAAGAGCTGAGTAGGCACGAATCAAACAGTCAGCAGGCAATAATCATGGAACTCAGCTGTGAGGAATCATGCTGCTCAGCTGGCAATAATCAAGCAGCTGAGCAGGCAGGAATTACGCAGCACAGCTGGCAATTGTCAAGCAGATGACAGGCAGGAATCGTGCAGCTCAGCTGGCAATTGTCAAGCAGATGAGCAGACAGTAATCACGCAGCTCAGCAGGCCCTGATCACGTGACTGAGCATGCACTGTTCACGTGGCTGATCATACACTGATCACGTGATTGATCATGCACTGATCACTTGGATATCATGCACTGATCACCTGGTTGATCATACACTGTTCACGTGTCTGACCATGCACTGATCACGTGGCTGATCATACACTGCTCATGTAACTGATCATGCACTGATCACGTGGCTATCATGCACTGATCACGTGACTGACCATGCACTGATCACGTGACTGATCATGCACTGATGAGTTGGCAATCATGCACTGATTACTTGGCTGATCATACACTGATCACGTGACTGATAATGCCCTGATCATCTGGCTATCCTGCACTCATTACCTGGCTATCGTGCACTGATCACGTGGTTGATCATACACTGATCACGAGACTGATCTTGCACTGATCACGTCTGTATCATGCACTGATCACCTGACTGCCCATGCACTGATCACGTGGATAAACATACACTGATCATGTCACAGATCATGCAGTGATCACGCGGCTATCAGGCACTGCTCACGTGGCTGATCATGCAATGATCACGTAGCTACCATGTACTGGTCACGTGAGTGATCATGCACTGATCACGTAATTGATCATACACTGATCAGGTGACTTATCATGCACTGTTCACAATACTGATCATGCACTGATCACGTGGATATCATGCACTGATCACGTGTTTGATCATACACCGTTCACGTGTCTGAGCATGCACTGCTCACATGGCTGATCATACACTGTTCACGTAACTGATCATGCACTGATCACGTGGATATCATGCACTGATCACGTGGCTGAACATGCACTGTTCACGTGGCTTATGACACACCTGTCACGTGACTGATCATGCACTGATCACGTGGCACTCATGCACTGATCACGTGTCTTGATCATATTCTGCTCACGTAACTGATCATGCACACATTAGGTGGCTATCATGCACTTCTCACCTGGCTGCTCATGCAATGTTCACGTAGCTACCATATACTGGTCACGTGACTGATCATACACTGATCACGTAATTGATCATGCACTGATCACGTGGCTGATCATGCACTGACACGTGAATAAATCATGCACTGATCACCTGGACTGAACATGCACTGATCACGTGGCTATCATGCACTGCTCACTTGGCTGATCATGCAATGATCACGCAGCTACCATGTACTGGTCACGTGACTGATCATGCACTGATGACGTAATTGATCATGCACTGGTCATGTGGCTGATCATGCACTGATCTTGTGACTGATCATACACTGATCACGTGACTGATCATGCACTGATCACGTGACTGATCATGCACTGATCATGTGGCTATTATGCAGTGATCACGTGGCTATCATGCACAGATCACATGGCTGTTCATGCAATGAACACATAGCTACCATATACTGGTCACGTGATTGATCATGCACTGATCACGTGGCTGATCATGCACTGATCACGTGACTGATCATGCACTGTTCACGAGACTCATCATGCACTGATCAAGTGGATATCATGCACTGATCACGTGTTTGATCATACACTGTTCACGTGTCTGACCATGCACTGCTCACGTGGCTGATCATACACTGTTCACGTAACTGATCATGCACTGATCACGTGGATATCATGCACTGATCACGTGGCTGAACATGCACTGTTTCACGTGGCTTACCGCCACACCTGTCACGTGACTGATCATGCACTGATCACGTGGCACTCATGCACTGAT
Organism: Bos taurus; assembly: GCF_002263795.3. Classification (NCBI taxonomy): domain Eukaryota; kingdom Metazoa; phylum Chordata; class Mammalia; order Artiodactyla; family Bovidae; genus Bos; species Bos taurus. The sequence goes on from NW_020190225.1 coordinate 52,106, forward strand.
CACGTGGCTGATCATACTCTGCTCACGTAACTGATCATGCCACACATCACGTGGCTATCATGCCACTTCTCACCTGACTGGTCATATGCAGTGTTCACGTAGCTACCATGTTCTGGTCACGTGATGATCATGCTCAGATCACGTAAATGATCATGCACTGTTCAGTTGACTGATCATGTACTGATCACGTGACTGATCATGCACTGATCACGTGGCTATCATGCACTCCTCACGTGGCTGATCATGCAATGATCACGTAGCAACCATGTACTGGTCACGTGACTGATCATGCATGATCACATAATTAATCCTGCACTGATCACCTGACTCATCATGCACTGATCACGTGGCTGATCACACACGTATCACGTGACTGATCAATGCACTGATCACGTGCTATCATGCACTAATCACGTGGCTATCATTCATGATGCACGGGATATCATGCCTGATCACAGTGGCCGGATCACACACGTTATCACAGCACTGATCATGACTGATCACGTGCTCTCATGCACTGATCACGTGGCTGATCTCATGCAAGATCACATAGCTACAATGTACTGGTCACGTGACTGACAGTGCACTGATCACGTAATTGACATGCACTGATCACGTGCTGCTCATGCACGTGACACGTGAATAATCATTGGCACGATCACGTGATCTGTCATGCACTGATCACGTGGCTATCATGCACTGCTAACTTGGCTGATCATGCCAATGATCACGCAGCTACCATGTTACTGGTCCACGTGACTGATCATGCACTGATGACGTAATTGATCATGCACTGTCATGGTGGCTGATCATTGCACTGATCACGTGGCTATCATGCACTGATCACTTGGCTGGTCATTACTCTGATCACGCAGCTACCATGTACTGGTCACGTGACTGATCATGCACTGATGAAGTAATTGATTATGCACTGATCATGTTGGTGATCATGCACTGATCACGTGGATGATCATACACTAATCATGTGGACAGATCATGCACTTGATCACGTGGCTGATCATGCACTGATACCGTGACTGAGCATGGACTGATCACATGACTATCATGTAGTGATCACGTGACTTAATGGCGCTGATCATGTGACTGATCATGCGCTGATCATGTTTGCTATCATACACTGATCATGTGCCTCTGGAGGCAATAAACAAAGAGCTGAGTAGGCACGAATCAAACAGTCAGCAGGCAATAATCATGGAACTCAGCTGTGAGGAATCATGCTGCTCAGCTGGCAATAATCAAGCAGCTGAGCAGGCAGGAATTACACAGCACAGCTGGCAATTGTCAAGCAGATGACAGGCAGGAATCGTGCAGCTCAGCTGGCAATTGTCAAGCAGATGAGCAGACACTAATCACGCAGCTCAGCAGGCCCGATCACGTGACTGAGCATGCACTGTTCACGTGGCTGATCATACACTGATCACGTGATTGATCATGCACTGATCACATGGATATCATGCACTGATCACGTGGCTGATCATACACTGTTCACGTGTCTGACCATGCACTGATCACGTGGCTGATCATACACTGCTCACGTAACTGATCATGCACTGATCACGTGGCTATCATGGCACTTGATCACGCTGACTGACCATGCCACTGATCCACGTGACCTGATCATTGCACTTGATGAGTTGGCAATCATGCACTGATTTACTTGGCTGATCATCACTGATTTTTTTTTTTTTCCCAACCGTGAACTGATAATGCCTGATCATCTGGGCTATCCTGCAACCAGATCATTACTGGCATCGTGCCTGATTCGTGGTTGATCATAACACTGATCAGAGAACTGAATAGCTTGCACTGCACCGTCTGTATCAAGCACTGATCCACCGACTGCCCATGCCACTGATCACCGTGCTAAACCATAGACAGCTGATATTGTCAATATGCAGTGATCCACGCGGCTGCTATCAGCGCAAGACTGCTCCAGTGGCTGATCAATTGCAATGATCGACGTAGCACCATGGTACTGCGTCACGGTGAGTGATTGCATTGTACTGATCAGTAATATGGATATACACTGATCAGGTTGAACCTTATCATGCATGTTCAAATACTGATATTGCACTGATCACGGGATATCATCGCTGTCACGTGTTTGAATCATTACACGTTACTGTGTCTGAGCATGCACCGCTCCCATGGCTGATCATACACTGTCATCACGTAACTGACATGCACTATCACTGATATCATGCACGAATCACGGGCTGAACATTGCACATGTTCACCGTGGTTAATACACACCCCTGTAGCTGACTGCTCATGCACTGGATTACGTGGCACTCATGCACTGATCACTGTTCCTGATCATATTTGCTACGTACTGATGTATAGCACACACTAGATGCTATATATCACTTTCACCCTGGTGCTCATGAATGTTCACGTAGCTACACATATACTGGTCACGTGACTGGATCTGGCAAGCTGATCACGGTAATTGACACATGCCTGATCAAGGTGGCTGATCAGCACGAACACGTGAATAATCATGCCACTGATCACACTACTGAACATCACTGATCACGTGTATTCATGCACTGCTCACTTCTGATCATGCAAGTGATCAACGCAGTTCTACTAGTATGTCGTGACTGAAATGCACGATGACAGTATGACAGCATGCATGGTCTGTATCACCTATTGATTCATCTGTAGCATGCATGGACATTCTGATAACACTGATAGTGAACTGATCATGCACTGATCACTGATGATCATTCCTGATCATGTGGTATTAGCAAGTGATACGTGTCTATCAATGCACAGATCATGCTGTATGCAATGAACACAATACATATAACTGTCACGTGATATGATTCATGCCACTGATCAAGTGGCTGATCATGCACTGATCACTGTGATGACATGCTGTTCGACGATATCATGCCTGATCAAGTGGATCATGCCCAGCTGATCAGTGTTGGATCATAATGTTCACAGTTCTGACCATGCACTGCTCGGTGGCTGGAATCATAACACTGTTAAGGGTAATGATAGAATGCGACTGATCGACGTGAATATGCACTGATCACTGGTGGCTGAGACATGCAGGCTGTTCCGGTGGCTTACAGCAAGCACTGTCACGTGACGATCATGCACTGATCACAGTGGCACTGCATCCTGACACGTGGCTGATCAGTACTACGTCTGCCCGGTAACGTGATCATGCACACCACATGGTATCAAAACTCCCGTGATGGCTCATCATGCCCTTCCACTGATAATGCATGTTCACAGCTACCTGTACTGTCACGTGACTGGATCATGCTCAATCAAGTAAATGATGATCGCACTGTTCAGTTGACTGAAATGTACTGACGACGTGACTGATAATGCATGTCAGGTGGCTATCATGCCTGCTCACGTGCTGATATGCAATGATCAGTAGCAAAATGTACTGGTCAGTGAGATCATGATCATTCAGTAATTAATGCCGGGCACTGATCACGCGCTGACCATCATCATGCACTCTGACCACTCGCTGACTGGACGTATTACACAGGATAGAATACAGCACTGATTCACGTTGATTGACATGTACTGATCATGATGGCTACATGTTGATCAACGTGCGATCATATCTTTTTATGATTTTCACTGATACGTGGCATTCACACTATCAGTGCATCGTATCACACACTGACTGATCATGCCTGATCTACGTGTCTATCTGGCACTGATCAGTGCTGTATTGCATGATCAAGTAGCTACCATTAGCTGGTCAACGTGACTGAATCATGCACTGATCGACGTAATTGATATGCACTGATTCACGTGCGATCATGCAGCTGAACACGTGAAATACATGCACTGAGCACGTTGACTGATCGTCACGTGCTATGATGCACTGCTTCATCCGTGTACTTGGCTGCTATGCAATGATCACGCAGCTACATGTACTGGTCACGTGACTGATCTGCACGATGAGGTACTATTATTGCATAGCACGGTCATGGCTGATCATGGCACTGATACGTGACTTGATCATGCACTGATCACGTGACTGATCATGCAGTGATTCACGTGCTATCAATGCACTGATCACTTGGCGGTCATAACAACGAATCACGCAGCTACCAGTGTACTTGGTCACGTGACTGACATGCACTGATGACGTAATTGAATCATGCACTGATCAGGTGGCTGATCATGCTACTGATTCACGTGACGATCAGGCACTGATCACTGGTGATATGCACTGATGAGTTTGCAATCATTGTCACTGTTTACTTGGCTGATCATCACTGATCACGTGACCTGATGATGCACTGAATGAGCTGGCTATCGTGCAAACTCATTACTGGCTATCGTTCACTGATCACGTGGTTGAGTCATATCACTGATTCAATGAGACTGATTATCACATGATACGTATTTTGAATCACTGAATAGGTGGTCTGTCATGACACTGATGAGTAATTGATCATGCACTGATCCATGGTGGTTGATTACAGCATGATCCGTTAGCAACCATGTATGGTCAATGACTGACATGCACTGATCACATAATTGATCGGCATGATCACATGGATATCACGCACTCATCCGGGGGTGAAACACACCGTAACGTGGAACTGATCATTACAGATCGGAACGTAATATAATCATGAAGTGATACCGTGGGCTTCATCAACTGCGAACTATATAGTGGTATCAACTATGCGACTGATCACTGGCATGATCAACCGTATAGCTCGATGAGCTCGCAGTTCATGGCCTGTATCACGGCTATCAGTGGCAGACATGCAATATCGTGGCTATCAGTAGCTGTCGCTGCTGATCAGGCAATGATCACGTATGGACAATGTCACGAGTCACTGATGATCATGCACTGACACCGAATGATAATGCACTGATCAGTGGCTGATCATCACTGAACACGTGAATAATCACTGCACGATCCGTGACTGACTCATCGCACAGATCATGTGGCTATCAAACTGCACTGCTAAGCTTGGCTGAATCATGCAATGTTACGGCAGCTACATATGAAACTGTGTCACCGTGACTGATCAGCACTACGACGTATTTGATCAGCACTGATCATGTGGGCTGATCATGCACTGAAGAGTAATTGATCATGCACTGATCACGTGGCTGATGCACGCAATGATCACGTAGCCAACCATTGTACTGTATGTGAATGATCAATGCAGCTGATATAATTGATCCGGCATTGAATCAATGGCTCATCACGCTACTATCATCCGGTGGGTGAGATACACGACGTATCACGTGACTGATCATTACAGAATCACTAATAGCAGAAGTGATCCACTGTGGCTATCCTGCACTTATACTGATAACATGCCACTGACACAGTGGCTGATCACACACGTATCACTGACTGATCATGCACTGATTGCACAGTGGCTAAGTATGCCTGATCACGTGGCTAATCATGGCACGATCACGTCGGCTGATCACTGCAAGATCACATAGCTACCATGCACTGGTCACGTGACTGATCAGTGCACTGCATCACGTGACTGATCAGCCACGATACGTGGTGGATCATGAATGATCAACGTAGCTACCATGCACTGATCACGTGACTGACCAGCACTGATCACGTGACTGATCATGCACTGATGAGTTTGCATCATGCCACTATACTTGGCTGATCATACACTGACCACATACTGAACATGCCTGATCATCTGGCTATCGCACCTCATTACCGTGGCTATCGTGCACTGGATCAACGTGGTGATCATAACTGATCACGAGACTGATCTTCATGATCACGTCTGTATCAGCCTGATCACTGCTGACTGCCCATGCCCGATCACGTGGAATAACATACACTGATCATCGTCACAGATTCATCGCAGTGACACGCGGCTATCATGCACTGCTTCCGTGGCTGATCATGCAATGATCACGAGCTACCGCTGTACTGGTTCACCGGAGTGATCAGCCGCACTGACTCAGTAATTGAATATACACTGATCAGCGTGACTTATCATGCACTGTTCCCGACCTGATCATGCACTGCATCACGTGGATATATGCACGATCACGTATTTTGATCCATACAACTGTTCACGTGTCTGACATTGCCGACTGCTCACTGTGGCTGATCATACAGCTGTTCACGTAAACTGATCACTGCACTGATCACGTGATTATCATTGCACTGATCCCGTGGATACAGAACTGATCAGCGTGGCTGACATGCACTGTTCACGTGGCTGATCACACACCTGTCTACGTTGACTGCTCATGCACTGATCAGTGGCCTCATGGCACTGATCACGTGGCTGATCATTGATTCTGCTCACGTAAATGGAATGCACACATCAGTGCTATATGCATCTACCTGGCCTGGTCATGCAGTTCACGTAGCTACCATTACTGGTCCGTGACTGATTTGCACAGATACGTAAAAGATCATGCACAGTTCACGTGACGAATATGTACTGAATTCATCGTGACGCTCACGCACTGCCTTCAGCTGGCGTAATCATCGCTCTGCTACGTGGCTGATCATGCAATGATCACAGTAGCGACCATGTAACATTTGGTCACGTAACTGATCATGCACTGATCACGTAATAATCCTGCATTGATCACCTGACGTCATCATGCACTGTTCAGTGGCTGATCACCACGGTCACTGACTGATATAGCAACTGATCAAACGGGTTATCAAGGACTGATCACGTGGCTAACTCACAGATCACGTGGCATATCTATGCACGGGTTTCGTGGCTGATCCACCGTATCACGTGACTGATCATGTGCACTGATCAAGTGGCTATATCACTGATCACGTGGTATAGCACAGATCACGTGGCTGATCATCAATGATCACCTGTAGCTTACCAATGCACTGGTCACGTGACTGATTTGCACTGATCACCGTATTGATCACACTGATCCGTGGCTGATCAAGCACTGATCCCGTTTGGGCTATCATGCCTGCTAACGTGGCTGATCATGAAATGATCACTTGCAGCTACCATGTACTGTTCACGTGACGATCATGCCAAATGACATGTGGGCTGATCATGCCCTGATACGTGACTGAATCATCGCATCTGATCACGTGGCTATCAATGCACTGAATCACGTGGCTGATCAATGCATGTCACATTAGCTCATATGTACTGGACGTGACTGAATATGCACTGATCTACGTTTTGATCAGCACTGATCACTGGCTGATCATGCACTGACACGTAATAATCATGCACGATCACGTGCTGATCATGCAACTGATCAACGTGGCTATCATGACTGCTAACTTGGCTTGATCATTGCAATGATCACGCGCACCATGTAACTGGTCACGTGACTGATCATGCACTTGATGAACGTAATTGATCATGCACTGATCATGTGGCTGATCATGCACTGATCAAGTGCTATCATACACTGATCACTTTGGCGGTCATACCTGATCACGCAGCTACCCTGTATGGTCACGTGACTGATATGCACTGAGACGTAATGATTAGCACTGTATGTGGTGATCAGCTACTGATCACGTGGATTGATCATATTCACATCATGTGACAGATATGCAATTGATCAACGTGCTATCATGCACTGATACTGTGATCTGAGCATGGACTGATCACATGACTATCATGTAGTGGGATCAGTACTAATGGCGTGATGCATGTGATGTCATGCGCTGATCATTGTTGCTATTACAGTGATCATGTGCCTCTGGAGGCAATACACAACGAGCTGAGTAGGCAGCGAATCAAACGTCGCAGCAAATTTCATGGAACTGCAGCTGTTGAGGAACTCATGCTGCTCAGCTGGCATATAAGCAGCTGAGGCAGGCAGGATTACGCAGCCATAGCTGGCAATTGTCAAGCAATGAACAGCAGGCATCGTGCAGCTCAGCCTGGCAATTGTCAAGCAGATGACAGACAGTATCAGCAGCTCAGAGGTCCCTGATCCGTGACTGAGGCTGCACTGTTCACGTGGCTTGATCAATACACTGATCAGTTTGATATGGGGGGCACTGATCATTGGATATCAAATGCACTGATCAGCTGGTGATCATACACTGTTTTCAACGTGTCTGACCATGCACTGAATTCAGTGGCTGATCTACACTGCTCACGTAACTGCATCGCTACTGATTCACGTGGATATCATGGCACTGATTCCGTGGACTGACCATGCACTGATCACGGTTTGAAACCTTGATTTATGGCGACTGATTGAGTTGGCAATCATGCATGAATACTTGCTGATTCATTACACTGATCACGTGACGATAATGCCGATCATCTGGCATTTCCTGCACTCAATTACCTGGCATCGTGCACGATCACGTGGTTTGATCATCACTGATCACGAGACTGATCTTGCACTGATCACGTCTGTAATCCCACTGTATCACTTGACTGCCCATGCACTGATCAACCGTGGATAAACATACACCTGATCAAATGTCACAATATGCAGTGATCACGCGGCTATCAGGCCTGGCTCACGTGGCTGATCAGTAAAAACAAAATCACTGTCGCTACCTGTTTAATTGTCACGTGTGATCATTTAGATGATCACGTATTGACATACACAGGGGGGTGATAGTGACTTAATCATGCACTGTTCACAATTATTATCATGCCACTGTTCACATGCTGATGCTGCACTGATCACGTGATATCATGCCACTGATCACGGTTGGACACCGTTCACCGTGTCTGAGATGCCTGCTTCACATGGCTGATCATACACTGTTCACTACCCTGATCATTGCCGGATCACGTGGATACATGCCTTTGTCACGTGGCGAACTGCATGTTCACAGTGGTTAGAACACCTGTCACGTGACTGATCAATGCACTGATCACGTGGCACTCATGCAGCTGATTCACGTGTCTGATCATCATTCTCTCACGTAACTGATCATGGCGCACACATTAGGTGGCTATCAATGCATTCTGCACTGGCTGCTTCCAGGCAAGGTTACGTAGCTCCATTACTGGTCCAGTGACTGATCATGGCAGCTGATCACGTAATTGATCATCGGCGCACTGACACGTGGCTGTCATTGCACTGAACAGTGAATATCATTGCACTGATCCACTGACTGAACATGCACTGGATCACTGCTATCATGGCACTGCTCCACTTGGTCTGATCATTGCAATGACAGCAGCTACGATTACTGGTCACGTGACTGATCCATTCGCACTGGACTGACGTAATTGCTCATGCACTGGTCATGTGGTCTGATCATGCCACTGATCTTGTGAACGACATACAATTGAATCACGTGACTGATCCTGCACTGATCCCGTGTGACCTGATCATGCCCGATCATTGTGGCTTCTTATGCAGTGATCACGTGGCTATCTTCACAGATCACATGGCGTTTCCTCGCATGAAGCACCTAGCTACCCTATCTGGTCCACGTGATTGAATCATGGCACGATCAAGTGGCTGATCATGCCATGTCGACGGACTGATACTGCCCGTTCACGTGGAGACTCATCATGCTAACTGATCAAGTGGATTACTCATGGCACTGATACTTGTTGATCATACACGTTCACGTGTTTGACCATTGCCCACTGCTCAGTGCGCTGAATCATTACCTGTTCACGAACTGATCATTGCACTGATCACGTGGAATCATGCACTGATGTGGCTGACATGCACTGTTCACCGTGGCTTACCGCACACCTGTCACGTGACTGATCATGCACCTGAGTACGTGGCACTCATGCACTGATCACGTGGCTGATGAAACTCTTCCACTGTAACTTGATCATGCACAATCACGTGGCTATTTCATGACTTCTTCACCTGCAACTGGTCAGGCATGTTCAGTTAGTCTACCATTGTTTCTGGTCACGTGACTGATCATGCCTCAGGATTCACTCGTCCAATGATCATTGCAATGTTCAGTTGAGACTGATCATGTACTGATCAGTGACTGATCATGCACTGATCACGTGGCTATCATGCACTGCTCACGTGGCTGATCATGCAAGACATGTAGCAACCACTGTCACCCGTGACTGATCATGCATGATCACGTAAATTATTCCTGCACTGATACCTGATCATCATGCACTTGACCACTGCCGCTGATCACACACGTGATCAGTGACTGATCATGCACTGATCACGTGGCTATCATGGCACTAATCCCGTGCTTCATTCACTGATCACGTGGATATATGCACTGATCACGTGGCGTCACACACTATCACATGACTGATCATGCCACTGATCACGTGGCTATCTATGCACTGATACGTGGTGATCATGCAATGATCACAATGCTACATGTACTGGTCACGTGACTGATCATGTTCACTGATCACGTAATTGATCATGCACTGATCACTGTGGCTGAATCATGCATGAAAAACGTGAATATACATGCAACTGATCACGTTGACTTGATCAGCACTGATCACGTGGCTATCATTGCACTGCTACTTGCTGATCATGCATGATTCAGCCGCT
>NW_020190226.1:0-14887 GCF_002263795.3 Bos taurus
AGTGCATGATCATTCTGAGCAGCAGGTGCAAAATCAGCCACGTGGACAGCGAGTCTGCATCGGTCCAGACCTGGCTGAACAGTTGTTATGGATCAAAGCCACCACGTGAATCCAGTTAGCACATCGATATCCAGTTGATCAGTGCCTTCGAAGATCCCATGAATATCAATCACAGTCGATCGAGTCTTCTGTATTTAATGAATCAGCCACACCGAATCATAGCATGCCTCGTCACGTATCCAGGCCGCCTGAGCTGCATGACTCCTGTGGCTCTTGCTTCAATTGCCTTGACAATTTCCAGTCTGAGCTGACAATTCCCTAGCCCTTCATCTTGCTTGACATATGCCAGCCTGTAAACTCATGTGCTGCGTAATTCCTACCTCTCGCTGCCTTGATTTATTGCCAGCGACAACTCGCAACTTGAGCAGCATCATGATTCTTCACAGCTGATAGTTCCATTGATTATTGCCTGTGACTGTTGATTCGTGCTTACTCAGCTCTTTGTTATGCTGCCTCCAGAGCAGCGCGTATGATCAGATGTCATTATGGATAGCACCAGGACGGCCATGATCAGCGGCAATGATCCAAGTCACAATGTATCAGCGCCATTAAGTCACGTGATCACTACATCAATACGTCATGGATCAGTCCATGCTCCTTCATTCTACCGGTATCAGTGCATGATCAGCCCAGAGTTGTGATCTCAGTGCCATGATATGCTACTTGATCCAGTGCAGATCAGTCCAACGGTTCAGTTGCTAATGATCAGTCACGCTGTCAGTTGTAATGATCAGCACGTCAAGGATCATGGCCAACCACCCCGTGATCAATTACGTGATTCAGGCCTATTATCAGTCAGTGTACAACCAGTACAGCGAGTAGCAGCTATGTGATCATTGTATGAATCAGCCACGTAAAGCAGCGGTTATATTCCGGGTATGATAGTCAGGTGATCAGTGCTATGATCCAAAAGTCCCTGAATCAGTGTACATGACATCAATTACGTTTACCATTGATATGATCATCATTGACCAGTACATTTTAGAAGCGGCTACCGTGATCAGCAGGAGGCATCCTCACACGTGAGCACTGCATTATAGACACCAGTGATCAGTGCATTGACTCATCAAGGCTTACGTGAGCAGATGTATGATCAGCCACGTGATCAGTGGCATGACTCAGACGCGTGAACAGCTTTCGCTGGCAACGATATTAACTAAAATTCAGCCACGTGATCAGTTGCATGATACCTAACGCCGTGATCACTTCATGATTATCCGTGATCCGTCTCCCAGTAGCCTCAGTAATCCCTTCTGTGCTATGACAGCAATAAGCCAGTGCATGATATCCACGGTTGACATTCACCGTGAATTTATAGCACGAGATCAGTTCATGATTAGTCACGTGATCTGTGCCTATGACCAGGCACTCTTGTGAACAGTGTATGATCAGCCACGTGATCAGTGCATGTATTAGACCACGTTTGATATTCATCTGCATGATCAGTTCTCAGTCAGTGATTCAGTGCAGTTGAACATCACGTGAATTAGTGATGATTGACCACGTGATCAGTTGCAGGGAATCATTACGTGATCAGTGCTATGATCAGTCACATGACCACAAAAGCAAGCTTTACATGTGTACATGATCCATTGCATGATTCACCACTTAGCAGAGCACTGATTAGAGCCACCCGTTACTACTACCGTAACGGTCCGAATCAGTGCATGATCAGAGAGTCGACGTGATCAGTACATGTCAACAGTCACTGGAACAGTTGCAATATTGATCATGACGTGATCTGTGCATGTCAGGTCACAGTGACCCAGTAACAAGGGTATCTACGTGATCATTGCATACCAGCCTACTGTGAGGCCCAGTGCCATGATAGCCACGTGATGACTAGTGCTATCGAATCAGTTACTAGGTACGAGCAACCCAGCAGGTGTCTTAGATCAATCACCCATGTGAATCAGTCGGCGTGATGAGTTGCCATCAGTGATTTCAGTGCTCATGACATGTCACGTGACAGGTGTTATGTTGAATCAGCACCTGACGTGAACATTGATTGTTCAGTTCACCTGTGAATCTTCAAGTGCATGATAGCACGTGTCAGTGCATGATCAGTTACTGTGAGCCACTCCACTCAGCAGCGTGGTTGATCAGCCACAGTGATTCAGTGTGTTCAGCCACACGTGATCAGTGGCATGATAGCCACGTGATCAGTGCATTGATCCAGTGATGGCATGACGTTACGTGAGCAGTGGTATGATCAGCCACTGTGAGCAGTGCATGGTCAGACACGTGAACAGTGTATGATCAGCCACGTGATCAGTGCAGATGAATCCAAGTGATCAGTGCATGATCAATCACGTGATCAGTGTATGATCAGCCACGTGATCATTACATGCTCAGTCACGTGATCAGGGCCTGCTGAGCTGCGACTACTGTCTGCTCATCTGCTTGACAATTTCCAGCTGAGCTGCACAATTCCTGCCTGTCATCTGCTTGACAATTGCCAGCTGTGCTGCGTAATTCCTACCTGCTCAGCTGCTTGATTATTGCCAGCTGAGCAGCATGATTCTTCACAGCTGAGTTCCATGATTATTGCCTGCTGACTGTTTATTCGTGCCTACTCAGCTCTTTGTTTATTGCCTCCAAGCAGCACATGATCAGTGTATGATAGCAAACATGATCAGCGCATGATCAGTCACATGATCAGCGCCATTAAGTCACGTGATCACTACATGATAGTCATGTGATCAGTCCATGCTCAGTCACGGTATCAGTGCATGATCAGCCAGGTGGATCAGTGCATGATAGCTACTGATCAGTGCAAGATCAGGTCACGTGATCAGTGCATGATCAGTCACGTGATCAGTGTATGATCAGCCACGTGATCAGTGCATGATCAATTACGTGATCAGTGCATGATCAGTCACGTGACCAGTACATGGTAGCTATGTGATCATTGTATGATCAGCCACGTAAGCAGTGTATGATAGTCAGGTGATCATGCGTGATCAGTCCCGTGATTAGTGCGATGATCAATAGAGTTACCATGCATGATCAGTCACTGCTGACCAGAACATTTTAAGCTACGCGTGATCATTGCAGGATCAAGCCACGTGAGCACTGCCATGATAACACGTGATCATGTGCATGATCAGCTACGTGAGCAGTGTTATATCAGCCACGTATCAGTGCATGATCAGACACGTGAAACAGGTATAATCAGCCACGTTGATCAAGTTCATGATACCTACGTGATCAGTTTCATGATTAATCACGTGATCTGTGCATGACAGCCACATAATCAGTGCGATGTATCCACGTGATCAGTTGAATTATAGCCACGAGCACGAGATCAGTTCATGGTTAGTCACGTGATCTGTGCATGACCAGGCCACGTGAACAGGTGTGATGATCAGCCACGTATCAGTGCATTATAGCCACGCTGATCAGTGCATTATAGCCACGTGATCATTGCATGATCAGTCAGTGATCAGTGCGTGAACAGTTCACGTAGATTAGTGCATGAATGAGCACGTGATCAGTGCAGGATCAATTACGTGATCAGTGCATGATCAGTCACATGACCAGTACATGTTGCTACATGATCATTGCATGATCAGCCACGTTAGAGAGCATGATAGCACGTGATCAGTGCATGATCAGTCACGTGATCAGTAACATGATCAGTCACGTGAACAGTGCATGATCATTTACGTGACTGTGCATGATCAGTCACGTGACCAGTAAAAGGTATCTACGTGGATCATTGCATGACCAGCCACGTGAGAGTGCATGATAGCCACGTGATGTGTGCATGATCAGTTACGTGAGCAGAGTATGATCAGCCATGTGATCAGTGCATGAGTGCCACGTGATCAGTGCATGATCAGTCACGTGACAGGTGTGTGATCAGCCACGTGAACACTGCATGTTCAGTCACGTGATCAGTGCATGATAGCCACGTGATCAGTGCATGATCAGTTACGTGAGCAGTGTGTGATCAGCCACGTGATCAGTGAATGTTCAGCCACGTGATCAGTGCATGATAGCCACGTGATCAGTGCATGATAGCCACGTGATCAGTGCATGATCAGTTACGTGAGCAGGGTATGATCAGCCACGTGAGCAGTGCATGGTCAGACACGTGAACAGTGTATGATCAGCCACGTGATCAGTGCATGATATCCAAGTGATCAGTGCATGATCAATCACGTGATCAGTGTATGATCAGCCACGTGATCATTACATGCTCAGTCACGTGATCAGGGCCTGCTGAGCTGCGTGACTACTGTCTGCTCATCTGCTTGACAATTTCCAGCTGAGCTGCACAATTCCTGCCTGTCATCTGCTTGACAATTGCCAGCTGTGCTGCGTAATTCCTACCTGCTCAGCTGCTTGATTATTGCCAGCTGAGCAGCATGATTCTTCACAGCTGAGTTCCATGATTATTGCCTGCTGACTGTTTGATTCGTGCCTACTCAGCTCTTTGTTTATTGCCTCCAGAGGCACATGATCAGTGTATGATAGCAAACATGATCAGCGCATGATCAGTCACATGATCAGCGCCATTAAGTCACGTGATCACTACATGATAGTCATGTGATCAGTCCATGCTCAGTCACGGTATCAGTGCATGATCAGCCAGGTGATCAGTGCATGATAGCTACGTGATCAGTGCAAGATCAGTCACGTGAACAGTGCATGATCAGTCACGTGATCAGTGTATGATCAGCCACGTGATCAGTGCATGATCAATTACGTGATCAGTGCATGATCAGTCACGTGACCAGTACATGGTAGCTATGTGATCATTGTATGATCAGCCACGTAAGCAGTGTATGATAGTCAGGTGATCAGTGCATGATCAGTCCCGTGATTAGTGCATGATCAATTACGTTACCATTGCATGATCAGTCATGTGACCAGTACATTTTAGCTACGTGATCATTGCAGGATCAGCCACGTGAGCACTGCATGATAGACACGTGATCAGTGCATGATCAGCTACGTGAGCAGTGTATGATCAGCCACGTGATCAGTGCATGATCAGACACGTGAACAGTGTATAATCAGCCACGTGATCAGTGCATGATACCTACGTGATCACTTCATGATTAATCACGTGATCTGTGCATGACAGGCACATAATCAGTGCATGATATCCACGTGATCAGTGAATTATAGCCACGAGATCAGTTCATGGTTAGTCACGTGATCTGTGCATGACCAGGCACGTGAACAGTGTATGATCAGCCACGTGATCAGTGCATTATAGCCACGTGATCATTGCATGATCAGTCAAGTGATCAGTGCGTGAACAGTCACGTGATTAGTGCATGATGAGCCACGTGATCAGTGCAGGATCAATTACGTGATCAGTGCATGATCAGTCACATGACCAGTACATGGTTGCTACATGATCATTGCATGATCAGCCACGTTAGCAGAGCATGATAGCCACGTGATCAGTGCATGATCAGTCACGTGATCAGTACATGATCAGTCACGTGAACAGTGCATGATCATTTACGTGATCTGTGCATGATCAGTCACGTGACCAGTAAAAGGTATCTACGTGATCATTGCATGACCAGCCACGTGAGCAGTGCATGATAGCCACGTGATGTGTGCATGATCAGTTACGTGAGCAGAGTATGATCAGCCATGTGATCAGTGCATGAGTGCCACGTGATCAGTGCATGATCAGTCACGTGACAGGTGTGTGATCAGCCACGTGAACACTGCATGTTCAGTCACGTGATCAGTGCATGATAGCCACGTGATCAGTGCATGATCAGTTACGTGAGCAGTGTGTGATCAGCCACGTGATCAGTGAATGTTCAGCCACGTGATCAGTGCATGATAGCCACGTGATCAGTGCATGATAGCCACGTGATCAGTGCATGATCAGTTACGTGAGCAGGGTATGATCAGCCACGTGAGCAGTGCATGGTCAGACACGTGAACAGTGTATGATCAGCCACGTGATCAGTGCATGATATCCAAGTGATCAGTGCATGATCAATCACGTGATCAGTGTATGATCAGCCACGTGATCATTACATGCTCAGTCACGTGATCAGGGCCTGCTGAGCTGCGTGACTACTGTCTGCTCATCTGCTTGACAATTTCCAGCTGAGCTGCACAATTCCTGCCTGTCATCTGCTTGACAATTGCCAGCTGTGCTGCGTAATTCCTACCTGCTCAGCTGCTTGATTATTGCCAGCTGAGCAGCATGATTCTTCACAGCTGAGTTCCATGATTATTGCCTGCTGACTGTTTGATTCGTGCCTACTCAGCTCTTTGTTTATTGCCTCCAGAGGCACATGATCAGTGTATGATAGCAAACATGATCAGCGCATGATCAGTCACATGATCAGCGCCATTAAGTCACGTGATCACTACATGATAGTCATGTGATCAGTCCATGCTCAGTCACGGTATCAGTGCATGATCAGCCAGGTGATCAGTGCATGATAGCTACGTGATCAGTGCAAGATCAGTCACGTGAACAGTGCATGATCAGTCACGTGATCAGTGTATGATCAGCCAGGTGATCAGTGCATGATCAATTACGTGATCAGTGCATGATCAGTCACGTGACCAGTACATGGTAGCTATGTGATCATTGTATGATCAGCCACGTAAGCAGTGTATGATAGTCAGGTGATCAGTGCATGATCAGTCCCGTGATTAGTGCATGATCAATTACGTTACCATTGCATGATCAGTCATGTGACCAGTACATTTTAGCTACGTGATCATTGCAGGATCAGCCACGTGAGCACTGCATGATAGACACGTGATCAGTGCATGATCAGCTACGTGAGCAGTGTATGATCAGCCACGTGATCAGTGCATGATCAGACGCGTGAACAGTGTATAATCAGCCACGTGATCAGTGCATGATACCTACGTGATCACTTCATGATTAATCACGTGATCTGTGCATGACAGGCACATAATCAGTGCATGATATCCACGTGATCAGTGAATTATAGCCACGAGATCAGTTCATGGTTAGTCACGTGATCTGTGCATGACCAGGCACGTGAACAGTGTATGATCAGCCACGTGATCAGTGCATTATAGCCACGTGATCATTGCATGATCAGTCAAGTGATCAGTGCGTGAACAGTCACGTGATTAGTGCATGATGAGCCACGTGATCAGTGCAGGATCAATTACGTGATCAGTGCATGATCAGTCACATGACCAGTACATGGTTGCTACATGATCATTGCATGATCAGCCACGTTAGCAGAGCATGATAGCCACGTGATCAGTGCATGATCAGTCACGTGATCAGTACATGATCAGTCACGTGAACAGTGCATGATCATTTACGTGATCTGTGCATGATCAGTCACGTGACCAGTAAAAGGTATCTACGTGATCATTGCATGACCAGCCACGTGAGCAGTGCATGATAGCCACGTGATGTGTGCATGATCAGTTACGTGAGCAGAGTATGATCAGCCATGTGATCAGTGCATGAGTGCCACGTGATCAGTGCATGATCAGTCACGTGACAGGTGTGTGATCAGCCACGTGAACACTGCATGTTCAGTCACGTGATCAGTGCATGATAGCCACGTGATCAGTGCATGATCAGTTACGTGAGCAGTGTGTGATCAGCCACGTGATCAGTGAATGTTCAGCCACGTGATCAGTGCATGATAGCCACGTGATCAGTGCATGATAGCCACGTGATCAGTGCATGATCAGTTACGTGAGCAGGGTATGATCAGCCACGTGAGCAGTGCATGGTCAGACACGTGAACAGTGTATGATCAGCCACGTGATCAGTGCATGATATCCAAGTGATCAGTGCATGATCAATCACGTGATCAGTGTATGATCAGCCACGTGATCATTACATGCTCAGTCACGTGATCAGGGCCTGCTGAGCTGCGTGACTACTGTCTGCTCATCTGCTTGACAATTTCCAGCTGAGCTGCACAATTCCTGCCTGTCATCTGCTTGACAATTGCCAGCTGTGCTGCGTAATTCCTACCTGCTCAGCTGCTTGATTATTGCCAGCTGAGCAGCATGATTCTTCACAGCTGAGTTCCATGATTATTGCCTGCTGACTGTTTGATTCGTGCCTACTCAGCTCTTTGTTTATTGCCTCCAGAGGCACATGATCAGTGTATGATAGCAAACATGATCAGCGCATGATCAGTCACATGATCAGCGCCATTAAGTCACGTGATCACTACATGATAGTCATGTGATCAGTCCATGCTCAGTCACGGTATCAGTGCATGATCAGCCAGGTGATCAGTGCATGATAGCTACGTGATCAGTGCAAGATCAGTCACGTGAACAGTGCATGATCAGTCACGTGATCAGTGTATGATCAGCCACGTGATCAGTGCATGATCAATTACGTGATCAGTGCATGATCAGTCACGTGACCAGTACATGGTAGCTATGTGATCATTGTATGATCAGCCACGTAAGCAGTGTATGATAGTCAGGTGATCAGTGCATGATCAGTCCCGTGATTAGTGCATGATCAATTACGTTACCATTGCATGATCAGTCATGTGACCAGTACATTTTAGCTACGTGATCATTGCAGGATCAGCCACGTGAGCACTGCATGATAGACACGTGATCAGTGCATGATCAGCTACGTGAGCAGTGTATGATCAGCCACGTGATCAGTGCATGATCAGACACGTGAACAGTGTATAATCAGCCACGTGATCAGTGCATGATACCTACGTGATCACTTCATGATTAATCACGTGATCTGTGCATGACAGGCACATAATCAGTGCATGATATCCACGTGATCAGTGAATTATAGCCACGAGATCAGTTCATGGTTAGTCACGTGATCTGTGCATGACCAGGCACGTGAACAGTGTATGATCAGCCACGTGATCAGTGCATTATAGCCACGTGATCATTGCATGATCAGTCAAGTGATCAGTGCGTGAACAGTCACGTGATTAGTGCATGATGAGCCACGTGATCAGTGCAGGATCAATTACGTGATCAGTGCATGATCAGTCACATGACCAGTACATGGTTGCTACATGATCATTGCATGATCAGCCACGTTAGCAGAGCATGATAGCCACGTGATCAGTGCATGATCAGTCACGTGATCAGTACATGATCAGTCACGTGAACAGTGCATGATCATTTACGTGATCTGTGCATGATCAGTCACGTGACCAGTAAAAGGTATCTACGTGATCATTGCATGACCAGCCACGTGAGCAGTGCATGATAGCCACGTGATGTGTGCATGATCAGTTACGTGAGCAGAGTATGATCAGCCATGTGATCAGTGCATGAGTGCCACGTGATCAGTGCATGATCAGTCACGTGACAGGTGTGTGATCAGCCACGTGAACACTGCATGTTCAGTCACGTGATCAGTGCATGATAGCCACGTGATCAGTGCATGATCAGTTACGTGAGCAGTGTGTGATCAGCCACGTGATCAGTGAATGTTCAGCCACGTGATCAGTGCATGATAGCCACGTGATCAGTGCATGATAGCCACGTGATCAGTGCATGATCAGTTACGTGAGCAGGGTATGATCAGCCACGTGAGCAGTGCATGGTCAGACACGTGAACAGTGTATGATCAGCCACGTGATCAGTGCATGATATCCAAGTGATCAGTGCATGATCAATCACGTGATCAGTGTATGATCAGCCACGTGATCATTACATGCTCAGTCACGTGATCAGGGCCTGCTGAGCTGCGTGACTACTGTCTGCTCATCTGCTTGACAATTTCCAGCTGAGCTGCACAATTCCTGCCTGTCATCTGCTTGACAATTGCCAGCTGTGCTGCGTAATTCCTACCTGCTCAGCTGCTTGATTATTGCCAGCTGAGCAGCATGATTCTTCACAGCTGAGTTCCATGATTATTGCCTGCTGACTGTTTGATTCGTGCCTACTCAGCTCTTTGTTTATTGCCTCCAGAGGCACATGATCAGTGTATGATAGCAAACATGATCAGCGCATGATCAGTCACATGATCAGCGCCATTAAGTCACGTGATCACTACATGATAGTCATGTGATCAGTCCATGCTCAGTCACGGTATCAGTGCATGATCAGCCAGGTGATCAGTGCATGATAGCTACGTGATCAGTGCAAGATCAGTCACGTGAACAGTGCATGATCAGTCACGTGATCAGTGTATGATCAGCCACGGTGATCAGTGCATGATCAATTACGTGATCAGTGCATGATCAGTCACGTGACCAGTACATGGTAGCTATGTGATCATTGTATGATCAGCCACGTAAGCAGTGTATGATAGTCAGGTGATCAGTGCATGATCAGTCCCGTGATTAGTGCATGATCAATTACGTTACCATTGCATGATCAGTCATGTGACCAGTACATTTTAGCTACGTGATCATTGCAGGATCAGCCACGTGAGCACTGCATGATAGACACGTGATCAGTGCATGATCAGCTACGTGAGCAGTGTATGATCAGCCACGTGATCAGTGCATGATCAGACGCGTGAACAGTGTATAATCAGCCACGTGATCAGTGCATGATACCTACGTGATCACTTCATGATTAATCACGTGATCTGTGCATGACAGGCACATAATCAGTGCATGATATCCACGTGATCAGTGAATTATAGCCACGAGATCAGTTCATGGTTAGTCACGTGATCTGTGCATGACCAGGCACGTGAACAGTGTATGATCAGCCACGTGATCAGTGCATTATAGCCACGTGATCATTGCATGATCAGTCAAGTGATCAGTGCGTGAACAGTCACGTGATTAGTGCATGATGAGCCACGTGATCAGTGCAGGATCAATTACGTGATCAGTGCATGATCAGTCACATGACCAGTACATGGTTGCTACATGATCATTGCATGATCAGCCACGTTAGCAGAGCATGATAGCCACGTGATCAGTGCATGATCAGTCACGTGATCAGTACATGATCAGTCACGTGAACAGTGCATGATCATTTACGTGATCTGTGCATGATCAGTCACGTGACCAGTAAAAGGTATCTACGTGATCATTGCATGACCAGCCACGTGAGCAGTGCATGATAGCCACGTGATGTGTGCATGATCAGTTACGTGAGCAGAGTATGATCAGCCATGTGATCAGTGCATGAGTGCCACGTGATCAGTGCATGATCAGTCACGTGACAGGTGTGTGATCAGCCACGTGAACACTGCATGTTCAGTCACGTGATCAGTGCATGATAGCCACGTGATCAGTGCATGATCAGTTACGTGAGCAGTGTGTGATCAGCCACGTGATCAGTGATGTTCAGCCACGTGATCAGTGCATGATAGCCACGTGATCAGTGCATGATAGCCACGTGATCAGTGCATGATCAGTTACGTGAGCAGGGTATGATCAGCCACGTGAGCAGTGCATGGTCAGACACGTGAACAGTGTATGATCAGCCACGTGATCAGTGCATGATATCCAAGTGATCAGTGCATGATCAATCACGTGATCAGTGTATGATCAGCCACGTGATCATTACATGCTCAGTCACGTGATCAGGGCCTGCTGAGCTGCGTGACTACTGTCTGCTCATCTGCTTGACAATTTCCAGCTGAGCTGCACAATTCCTGCCTGTCATCTGCTTGACAATTGCCAGCTGTGCTGCGTAATTCCTACCTGCTCAGCTGCTTGATTATTGCCAGCTGAGCAGCATGATTCTTCACAGCTGAGTTCCATGATTATTGCCTGCTGACTGTTTGATTCGTGCCTACTCAGCTCTTTGTTTATTGCCTCCAGAGGCACATGATCAGTGTATGATAGCAAACATGATCAGCGCATGATCAGTCACATGATCAGCGCCATTAAGTCACGTGATCACTACATGATAGTCATGTGATCAGTCCATGCTCAGTCACGGTATCAGTGCATGATCAGCCAGGTGATCAGTGCATGATAGCTACGTGATCAGTGCAAGATCAGTCACGTGATCAGTGCATGATCAGTCACGTGATCAGTGTATGATCAGCCACGTGATCAGTGCATGATCAATTACGTGATCAGTGCATGATCAGTCACGTGACCAGTACATGGTAGCTATGTGATCATTGTATGATCAGCCACGTAAGCAGTGTATGATAGTCAGGTGATCAGTGCATGATCAGTCCCGTGATTAGTGCATGATCAATTACGTTACCATTGCATGATCAGTCATGTGACCAGTACATTTTAGCTACGTGATCATTGCAGGATCAGCCACGTGAGCACTGCATGATAGACACGTGATCAGTGCATGATCAGCTACGTGAGCAGTGTATGATCAGCCACGTGATCAGTGCATGATCAGACGCGTGAACAGTGTATAATCAGCCACGTGATCAGTGCATGATACCTACGTGATCACTTCATGATTAATCACGTGATCTGTGCATGACAGGCACATAATCAGTGCATGATATCCACGTGATCAGTGAATTATAGCCACGA
Source organism: Bos taurus (assembly GCF_002263795.3). NCBI lineage: Eukaryota > Metazoa > Chordata > Mammalia > Artiodactyla > Bovidae > Bos > Bos taurus. The sequence goes on from NW_020190226.1 coordinate 12,474, forward strand.
GATCAGTTCATGATTAGTCACGTGATCTGTGCATGACCAGGCACGTGAACAGTGTATGATCAGCCACGTGATCAGTGCATTATAGCCACGTGATCATTGCATGATCAGTCAAGTGATCAGTGCGTGAACAGTCACGTGATTAGTGCATGATGAGCCACGTGATCAGTGCAGGATCAATTACGTGATCAGTGCATGATCAGTCACATGACCAGTACATGGTTGCTACATGATCATTGCATGATCAGCCACGTTAGCAGAGCATGATAGCCACGTGATCAGTGCATGATCAGTCACGTGATCAGTACATGATCAGTCACGTGAACAGTGCATGATCATTTACGTGATCTGTGCATGATCAGTCACGTGACCAGTAAAAGGTATCTACGTGATCATTGCATGACCAGCCACGTGAGCAGTGCATGATAGCCACGTGATGTGTGCATGATCAGTTACGTGAGCAGAGTATGATCAGCCATGTGATCAGTGCATGAGTGCCACGTGATCAGTGCATGATCAGTCACGTGACAGGTGTGTTATCAGCCACGTGAACACTGCATGTTCAGTCACGTGATCAGTGCATGATAGCCACGTGATCAGTGCATGATCAGTTACGTGAGCAGTGTGTGATCAGCCACGTGATCAGTGAATGTTCAGCCACGTGATCAGTGCATGATAGCCACGTGATCAGTGCATGATAGCCACGTGATCAGTGCATGATCAGTTACGTGAGCAGGGTATGATCAGCCACGTGAGCAGTGCATGGTCAGACACGTGAACAGTGTATGATCAGCCACGTGATCAGTGCATGATATCCAAGTGATCAGTGCATGATCAATCACGTGATCAGTGTATGATCAGCCACGTGATCATTACATGCTCAGTCACGTGATCAGGGCCTGCTGAGCTGCGTGACTACTGTCTGCTCATCTGCTTGACAATTTCCAGCTGAGCTGCACAATTCCTGCCTGTCATCTGCTTGACAATTGCCAGCTGTGCTGCGTAATTCCTACCTGCTCAGCTGCTTGATTATTGCCAGCTGAGCAGCATGATTCTTCACAGCTGAGTTCCATGATTATTGCCTGCTGACTGTTTGATTCGTGCCTACTCAGCTCTTTGTTTATTGCCTCCAGAGGCACATGATCAGTGTATGATAGCAAACATGATCAGCGCATGATCAGTCACATGATCAGCGCCATTAAGTCACGTGATCACACTGATGTCATGTGATCAGTCCATGCTCAAGTCACGGGTATCAGTGCATGATCAGCCAGGTGATCAGTGCATGAAGCTACGTGATCAGTGCAAGATCAGTCACGTGAACCAGTGCATGATCAGTCATCGTGATCAGTGTATGATCAGCCACGATGATCAGTGCATGATCAATTACGTGAATCAGTGCATGATCAGTCACGTGACAGTACATGGTAGCTATGTGATCATTGTATGATCAGCCACGTAAAGCAGTGTATTGATAGTCAGGTGATCAGTGCATGATCAGTCCCGTGATTAGTGCATGACAATTACGTTACCATTGCATGATCAGTCATTGACCAGTACATTTAGCTACGTGATCATGCTAGGATCAGCCACGTGAGGCACTGCTCATGATCAGACACGTGATCCAGCTGCCATGATTCAGCTACTTGTGAGCAGTTTGGTATCGATTCAGCCACGCCATGAATCAGTGCATGATTCAGACGCCCGTGAACAGTGTATAATCAGCCACGTGATCAGTGCATGATACCTACGTGATCACTTCATGATTAATCACTGTGATCTGTGCATTGACAGGCACATAATCCAAGTGCGATGATATCCACGTGATCAGTTGAATTATAGCCAGCGAGATCAGTTCCTGGGTTAGTCAACTGTGATCTGTGCGATTGACCAGGCACGTGAACAGTGTATGATCAGCCACGTGATCAGTGCATTATAGCCACGTGATCATTGCATGATCAGTCAAGTGATCAGTGCGTGAACAGTCACGTGATTAGTGCATGATGAGCCACGTGATCAGTGCAGGATCAATTACGTGATCAGTGCATGATCAGTCACATGACCAGTACATGGTTGCTACATGATCATTGCATGATCAGCCACGTTAGCAGAGCATGATAGCCACGTGATCAGTGCATGATCAGTCACGTGATCAGTACATGATCAGTCACGTGAACAGTGCATGATCATTTACGTGATCTGTGCATGATCAGTCACGTGACCAGTAAAAGGTATCTACGTGATCATTGCATGACCAGCCACGTGAGCAGTGCATGATAGCCACGTGGATGTGTGCATGATCAGTTGACAAATCGTGACAGATGTGATCAGCCATGTCAAATCAGTGCATTATAGCCACGTGATCAGTGCATGATCAGTTACGTGAGCAGTGTGTGATCAGCCACGTGATCAGTGAA
>NW_020190227.1:0-14671 GCF_002263795.3 Bos taurus
CTGATCACACCTATCACGTGAATGATCATGCACTGATCACGTGGCTCTCATGCCTGCACATGATTTGCGCCGCAGTGATTAATTGTATGCACTGCTCCACGTGGCTATCATGCACTGATGACGTGGCTGATCATGCACTGATCATGTGCTGATCTTGCACTGATCACGACTAGCTATCTTGCACTGACACTTGGCTGATCATACACTCATCACGGGACTGATCGTGCACTGATTATGGCGCTATCATGCATTGACACATGACTTACATGCCTGATCACGTGGATGATCATGCACTGATCACGTGACTACCATGCACTGATCACGTGACTGATTATGCACTGATCACGTGGCTGATTCATGCACTGATCACGGTGGCTATCATGCACTGCTCACGTGGCTGATCATGCAATGATCATGTAGCTACCAGTGTACTGGTCAGTGGCTGATCATGCACTGATCACGTGGCCTGATCATACACTGATCAGTTGGCTGATCATGCACTGATACTTGGCTGATCATACACGTCACGTGCTGATAATGCACTGATCATCTGGCTATCATGCACTCATTACCTGGCTATGGTGCACTGATTCACGTGGTTGATCATACACTGATCACGAGACTATCATGCACTGATCACGTCTATATCATGCACTGATCACATGACTGCCCATGCACTGATCACCCGGATGATCATACACTGATCATGTGACAGATCATGCACTGATCACGTGGCTATCATGCACTGCTCACGCGCTGTTCATCAATGATCACATAGCTACCATGTACTGGTCACGTGAGTGATCATGCAACTGATCACGTAATTGATCATGCACTGATCAGTTGACTTATCATGCACTGTTCCCAGTGAGTGATCATGCACTGATCACGTGACTGATCATGCAACTGATCTCGTGGCTATCATGCACGGCTCATGTGGCTGATCATGCAATGATCACCTAGCTACCATATACTGGTCAAGTGACTGATCATGCACTGATCACGTAATTCACCATGCAGTGATCACGTGGCTGATCATGCACTGATCACGTGGCTGATCATGCACTGATCAAGTGACTGATCATGGACTGATCACGTGATTGATCATGCACTGATCACGTGGCTATCATGCACTGATCACTTGCTGGTCATACACTGATCACGTGCCTGGTCATGCACAGATTACATGACTGATCATGCACTGAACACGTGACTGATCATGCACTGATCACGTGGCTATCATTGCACTACTCACGTGGCTGATCATGCAAATGATCATGTAGCTACCATGTACAGGTCAGGTGACTGATCATACACCCATCAGGTGACGGATCATGCACTGATCACGTGGCTGATCATACACTTATCACGTGATGAACCATGCCACTGATACTTGGATATCATGCACTGATTAGTGGCTGAATCATACACTTTCACATGTCTGACATGCACTGATCACATGGCTGATCATACACTGCTCACGTAACTGATCATGCACTGATCACGTAATTGATCATGAACTGATCACGTGGCTGATCATGCAATGATCATGTACTACCATGTACTGCTCCCGTGAGTGACCATGCACTGATCACGTAATTGATCATGCACTGATCACTGGCTGAACATGCCCTGAACACGTGACTGACCAGGCACTGATCACGTGACTCATAATGCCTGATCACGTGGCTATCATGCAATGCTCACGTGGCTGATCATGCAATGACCACGCAGCTACCATGTACTGGTCACATGACTGATCATGCACTGATCACGTAATGATCATGCACTGATCACCTGGCTTATCATGCATTGATCATGTGACTGATCATGTGCTGATCATGTTTGGTGTCACACACTGATCGTGTGCATCTGCAGGCAATGAACAAAGAGCTGAGTAGCAGGAATCAGTCAGCAGGCTATAATCATGGAACCAGCTTGAGAAATCATGCTGCTCAGCTGGCAATAATCAAGTAGATGAAGCAGGCAGGAAATTACGCAGCACAGGTGGCAATTGTCAAGGAGATGACAGGCAGGAATTCGTACAGGCTTCAGCTGGCAATTTGTCAAGCAGATGAGTCAGACCAGTAAATCACGCAGTCTCAGCGGCCCTTATCACGTGACCTGAGGCATGGCACTGTTCACCCGGATGATCATACACTGATCATGTGACAGATCATGCACTGATCACGTGGCTATCATGCACTGCTCACGTGCTGTTCATGCAATGATCACGTAGCTACCATGTACTGGTCACGTGAGTGATCATGCACTGATCACGTAATTGATCATGCACGTTCACGTGAGTGATCATGCACTGATACGTGACTGATCATGACACTGATACGCTGATCACTGATCATGGACTGATCACGTGACTGATCATGCACTCATCACGTGGCTATCATGCACTGATCACTTGGCTGGTCATACACTGATCACGTGGTGGTCATGCACAGATTACATGACTGATCATGCACTGAACACGTGACTGAATATTGTGTGTGGCTATCATGCCACTACTCACGTGGCTGATCATGCAATGATATGTAGCTACCATGTACAGGTTGTGGATCATACACCCATCAGGTGACGGATCATGCACTGATCACGTGGTGATCATACACTTATCACCTGGGTCATGCACAGATCTCGTGACAAATCATGAACTGATCACATAGCTATCATGAACTGATCACCTGGCCTGATCAGGCACGATCACGTGGCTTATCATGCACTGCCACGCGGCTGTTATGCAATGAATCACGTAGCTACCATGTACTGGTCACGTGAATGATCATGCACTGATCACGTAATTGATCATGCACTGATCAAGTGGCTTGATCATGCACTGATCACGTGGCTTATCCTACACTATCACGTAACTGATCATGCACTGATCACATGACTGATCATGCACTGATCACGTGGCTATCATGCACTGATCACTTGGCTGGACATACTCTGATCACGTGCCTGGTCATGCACTGATCACGTGGCTATCATGCACTGCTCACGTGGCTGATCATGCGATGATCACGTAGCTACCATGTACTGGTCACATGACTGAATATGCAGTGATCACATGACTGATCATGCACTGATTACGTGGCTATCATGCACTGATCACTTGGCTGATCATACACTCATCACGGGACTGATCGAGCACTGATTACGGCGCTATCATGCATTTAACTACATGACTTCACATGCACTGATCACGTGAATGACCATGCACTGATCACGTGACTGATTATGCACTGCTCACGTGGCTGATCATGCAATGATCACGTAGCTGCCATGTACTGGTCATGTGGGTGATCATGCACTGATCACGTGGCTGATCATGCACTCTGATCACGTGATTGATCATGCACTGATCACGTGACTTATCATGCACTGATCACGTGGCTATCATGCACTGATCACTTGGCTGTCAATACTGATCACGTGCCTTGTCATGCACTGATCACGTGGCTGATCATGCACTGAAAACGTGACTGATCATGCACTGATCACGTGGCTATCCTGGCAGTGATCACGTGGCTACATGCACAGATAACATGGCTGATCATGCAATGATCACGTAGCTACCATATACGTCACGTGACTGATCATGCACTGATCACGTGGCTGATCATGCACTGATCACGTGACTGATCATGCATGTTCACGAGACTCATCATGCACTGATCACGTGGATAACATGCACTGATCACGTGTTTGATCATACACTGTTCACGTGTCTGACCATGCACTGCTCACGTGGCTGATCATACACTGTTCACGTACTGACATGCACTGATCATGGTGGATATCATACACTGTTCACGTGGCTGATCACACACGTCACATGACTGATCATGCACTGATCACGTGGCTATCATGCACTGATCATGTGGCTGATCATGCACTGATCACGTGACTGATCATGCACTGATCACGTGACTGATCATGCACTGATCACGTGGCTATCATGCACTGATCACTTGGCTGGTCATACACTGATCACACAGCTAACATGTACTGGTCACGTGACTGATCATGCAGTGATGACGTAATTGATCATGCACTGATCATGTGGCTGATCATGCACTGATCACGTGACTGATCATGCACTGATCACGTGTCTGATCATGCACTGATCACGTGGCTATCATGCACTTATCACATGGCTGGTCATACACTGATCTTATAGCTACCATTGTACCGGTCACGTGAATGATCATACACCCATCAGTGACTGATCATGCCACTGATCACGTGGGTATCATTGCACTGATCACGAGAACTGATCATGCACTGATCACGTCTATATCATGCACTGATCACATTGACGGCCCATGCACTGATCCGTGGACTGATCATACACTAATCATGTGACAGATCATGCACTGATCACGTGGCTGATCATGCACTGATACCGTGACTGAGCATGGACTGATCACATGACTATCATGTAGTGATCACGTGACTTAATGGCGCTGATCATGTGACTGATCGTGCGCTGATCATGTTTGCTATCATACACTGATCATGTGCCTCTGGAGGCAATAAACAAAGAGCTGAGTAGGCACGAATCATACAGTCAGCAGGCAATAATCATGGAACTCAGCTGTGAGGAATCCTGCTGCTCAGCTGGCAATAATCAAGCAGCTGAACAGGCAAGAATTACGCAGCACAGCGGGCAATTGTCAAGCAGATGACAGGCAGGAATCGTGCAGCTCAGCTGGCAATTGTCAAGCAGATGAGCAGACAGTAATCACGCAGCTAGCAGGCCCTGGATCACGTGACTGAGCATGCACTGTTCCACGTGGCTGATCATACACTTGATCACGTGATTGATCATGCACTGATCACGTGGCTGATAATGCAATGATCACCTAGCTACCATGTAATGGTCCCGTGCGTGATCATGCACTGATCACGTGATTGATCATGCACTGATCACTTGGATATCATGCCCTGATCACGTGGCTGATCATACACTGCTCACGTAACTGATCATGCACTGATCACGTGGCTGATCATGCAATGATCACCTAGCTACCATGTAATGGTCCCATGAGTGATCATGCACTGACCACGTAATTGATCATGCACTGATCACGTGGCTGATCATGCACTGAACACGTGACTGATCATGCACTGATCACGTGACTGATCATGCACTGATCACGTAGCTATCTTGCACTGATCACTTGGCTGATCATTACACTCATCACGGGGACTGATCGAGCACTGATTACGGCGCTATCATGCATTTACTACATGACTTCACATGCACTGATCCGTGAATGACCATGCACTGATCACGTGACTGATTATGCACTGCTCACGTGGCTGATCATGCAATGATCACGTAGCTGCCATGTACTGGTCATGTGGCTGATCATGCACTGATCACGTGGCTGTCATGCACTGATCACGTGATTGATCATGCACTGATCACTGACTTATCATGCACTGATCACGTGCTATCATGCCACTGGATCACTTGGCTGGTCATACTGATCACGTGCCTGTCATGCACTGATCACGTGGCTGATCATGCACTGAAAACGTGACTGATCATGCACTGATCACGTGCTATCCTGCAGTGATCACGTGGCTACATGCACAGATACATGGCCTGATCATGCAATGATCACGTAGCTACCATATACTGGTCACGTGACTGATCATGCACTGATCACGTGGCTGATCATGCACTGATCACGTGACTGATCATGCACTGTTCACGAGACTCATCATGCACTGATCACGTGGATTAAATGCACTGATCACGTGTTTGATCATACACTGTTCACGTTCTGACCATGCACTGCTCACTGTGGCTGATCATACACTGTTCACGTAACTGATCATGCACTGTCATGTGGATATCATACACTGTTCACGTGGCTGATCACACACGTATCACATGACTGATCATGCACTGATCACGTGGCTATCATTGCACTGATCATGTGGCTATCATGCACTGATCACGTGACTGATCATGCACTGATCACGTGACTGATCATGCACTTGATCACGTGGCTATCATGCACTGATCACTTCGCTGGTCATACACTGATCACACAGCTACCATGGTACTGGTCACGTGACTGATCATGCAGTGATGACGTAATTGATCATGCCACTGATCATGTGGCCTGATCATGCACTGATCACGTGACTGATCATGCACTGATCACGTGTCTGATCATGCACTGATCACGTGGCTATCATGCACTTATCACATGGCTGGTCATACACTGATCTTATAGCTACCCATGTACCGGTCACGTGAATGATCATACACCCATCAGGTGACTGATCATGCACTGATCACGTGGGTATCATGCACTTGATCCCGAGGACTGATCATGCACTGATCACGTCTATTATCACTGCACTGATCACATGACGGGCCCATGCACTGATCACGTGGATGATCATACACTAATCATGTGACAGATCATGCACTGATAACGTGGCTGATCATGCACTGATACCGTGAATGAGCATGGGACTGATCACATGACTATCATGTAGTGATCACGTGAACTTAATGGCGCTGATCATGTGACTGATCGTGCGCTGATCATGTTTGCTATCATACACTGATCATGTGCCTCTGGAGGCAATAGACAAGAGCTGAGTAGGCACGAATCATACAGTCAGCAGGCAATAATCATGGAACTCAGCTGTGAGGAATCCTGCTGCTCAGCTGGCAATAATCAAGCAGCTGAACAGGCAAGAATTACGCAGCACAGCGGGCAATTGTCAAGCAGATGACAGGCAGGAATCGTGCAGCTCAGCTGGCAATTGTCAAGCAGATGAGCAGACAGTAATCACGCAGCTCAGCAGGCCCTGATCACGTGACTGAGCATGCACTGTTCACGTGGCTGATCATACACTGATCACGTGATTGATCATGCACTGATCACGTGGCTGATAATGCAATGATCACTAGCTACCATGTAATGGTCCCGTGCGTGATCATGCACTGATCACGTGATTGATCATGCACTGATCACTTGGATATCATGCCCTGATCACGTGGCTGATCATACACTGCTCACGTAACTGATCATGCACTGATCACGTAATTGATCATGCACTGATCACGTGGCTGATCATGCAATGATCACCTAGCTACCATGTAATGGTCCCATGAGTGATCATGCACTGACCACGTAATTGATCATGCACTGATCACGTGGCTGATCATGCACTGAACACGTGACTGATCATGCACTGATCACGTGACTTATCATGCACTGATCACATGGCTATCATGCACTGCTCACGTGGCTGATCATGCAGTGATCACGCAGCCACCATGACTGGTCACATGACTGATCATGCACTGATCACGTAATTGATCATGCACTGATCACCTGGCTTATCATGCATTCATCATGTGACTCACCATGTGCTGATCATGTTTGGTGTCACACACTGATCATGTGCATCTGGAGGCAATGAACAAAGAGCTGAGTAGGCAGGAATCAGTCAGCAGGCTATAATCATGGAACTCAGCTTTGAGAAATCATGCTGCTCAGCTGGCAATAATCAAGTAGATGAGCAGGCAGGAATTATGCAGCACAGGTGGCAATTGTCAAGCAGATGACAGGCAGGAATCGTACAGCTCAGCTGGCAATTGTCAAGCAGATGAACAGACAGTAATCACGCAGCTCAGCAGGCCCTGATCACGTGACTGAGCATGCACTGTTCACGTCGCTGATCACACACCTATCACGTGAATGATCATGCACTGATCACGTGGCTCTCATGCACTGATCACATGATTGCGCGTGCAGCGATCACGTAATTGTATGCACTGCTCACGTGGCTATCATGCACTGATGACGTGGCTGATCATGCACTGATCATGTGACTGGTCATGCACTGATCACGTAGCTATCTTGCACTGATCACTTGGCTGATCATACCCTCATCACGGGACTGATCGTGCACTGATTATGGCGCTATCATGCGTTGACTACATGACTTCACATGCACTGATCACGTGGATGATCATGCACTGATCACGTGACTGACCATGCACTGATCACGTGACTGATTATGCACTGATGACGTGGCTGATCATGCACTGATCACGTGGCTATCATGCACTGCTCACGTGGCTGATCATGCAATGATCACGTAGCAACCATGTACTGGTCATGTGGCTGATCATGCACTGATCACGTGGCTGATCATACACTGATCAGTTGGCTATCATGCACTGATTACTTAGCTGATCATACACTGATCACGTGACTGATAATGCACTGATCATCTGGCTATCATGCACTCATTACCTGGCTATCGTGCACTGATCACGTGGTTGATCATACACTGATCAGGAGACTGATCATGCACTGATCACGTCTATATCATGCACTGATCACATGATTGCCCATGCACTGATCACCCGGATGATCATACACTGATCATGTGACAGGTCATGCACTGATCACGTGGCTATCATGCACTGCTCACGCGGCTGTTCATGCAATGATCACATAGCTACCATGTACTGGTCACGTGAGTGATCATGCACTGATCACGTAATTGATCATGCACTGATCAGTTGACTTATCATGCACTGTTCTCGTGAGTGATCATGCACTGATCACGTGACTGATAATGCACTGATCTCGTGGCTATCATGCATGGCTCATGTGGCTGATCATGCAATGATCACCTAGCTACCATATACTGGTCAAGTGACTGATCATGCACTATTCACGTAATTCATCATGCAGTGATCATGTGGCTGATCATCCACTGATCACGTGACTGATCATGGACTGATCACGTGATTGATCATGCACTGATCACGTGGCTATCATGCACTGATCACTTGGCTGGTCATACACTGATCACGTGCCTGGTCATGCACAGATTACATGACTGATCATGCACTGAACACGTGACTGATCATGCACTGATCACGTGGCTATCATGCACTACTCACGTGGCTGATCATGCAATGATCATGTAGCTACCATGTACAGGTCAGGTACTGATCATACACCCATCAGGTGACGGATCATGCACTGATCACGTGGCTGAGCATACACTTATCACGTGATTGATCATGCACTGATCACTTGGATATCATGCACTGATTACGTGGCTGATCATACACTGTTCACATGTCTGACCATGCACTGATCACATGGCTGATAATACACTGCTCACGTAACTGATCATGCACTGATCACGTAATTGATCATGAACTGATCACGTGGCTGATCATGCAATGATCATGTAGCTACCATGTACTGCTCCCGTGAGTGACCATGCACTGATCACGTAATTGATCATGCACTGATCACGTGGCTGAACATGCCCTGAACACGTGACTGACCAGGCACTGATCACGTGACTCATAATGCACTGATCACGTGGCTATCATGCAATGCTCACGTGGCTGATCATGCAATGACCACGCAGCTACCATGTACTGGTCACATGACTGATCATGCACTGATCACGTAATTGATCATGCACTGATCACCTGGCTTATCATGCATTGATCATGTGACTGATCATGTGCTGATCATGTTTGGTGTCACACACTGATCGTGTGCCTCTGCAGGCAATGAACAAAGAGCTGAGTACGCAGGAATCAGTCAGCAGGCTATAATCATGGAACTCAGCTTTGAGAAATCATGCTGCTCAGCTGGCAATAATCAAGTAGATGAGCAGGCAGGAATTACGCAGCACAGGTGGCAATTGTCAAGGAGATGACAGGCAGGAATCGTACAGCTCAGCTGGCAATTGTCAAGCAGATGAGCAGACAGTAATCACGCAGCTCAGCAGGCCCTTATCACGTGACTGAGCATGCACTGTTCACCCGGATGATCATACACTGATCATGTGACAGATCATGCACTGATCACGTGGCTATCATGCACTGCTCACGTGGCTGTTCATGCAATGATCACGTAGCTACCATGTACTGGTCACGTGAGTGATCATGCACTGATCACGTAATTGATCATGCACTGTTCACGTGAGTGATCATGCACTGATCACGTGACTGATCATGCACTGATCACGTGACTGATCATGGACGATCACGTGACTGATCATGCACTCATCACGTGGCTATCATGCACTGATCACTTGGCTGGTCATACACTGATCACGTGCCTGGTCATGCACAGATTACATGACTGATCATGCACTGAACACGTGACTGATCATGCACTGATCACGTGGCTATCATGCACTACTCACGTGGCTGATCATGCAATGATCATGTAGCTACCATGTACAGGTCAGGTGACTGATCATACACCCATCAGGTGACGGATCATGCACTGATCACGTGGCTGATCATACACTGATCACCTGCCTGGTCATGCACAGATCTCGTGACAAATCATGAACTGATCACATAGCTATCATGAACTGATCACCTGGCTGATCAGGCACTGATCACGTGGCTTATCATGCACTGCTCACGCGGCTGTTATGCAATGATCACGTAGCTACCATTGTACTGGTCACGTGAATGATCATGCACTGATCACGTAATTGATCATGCACTGATACATGTGGCTGATCATGCACTGATCACGTGGCTTATCCTACACTGATCACGTAACTGATCATGCACTGATCACATGACTGATCATGCACTGATCACGTGGCTATCATGCACTGATCACTTGGCTGGACATACACTGATCACGTGCCTGGTCATGCACTGATCACGTGGCTATCATGCACTGCTCACGTGGCTGATCATGCGATGATCACGCAGCTACCATGTACTGGTCACATGACTGATCATGCACTGATCACGTGACTGATCATGCACTGATCACGTAGCTATCTTGCACTGATCACTCTGGCTGATCATACACTCATCACGGGGACTGATCCGAGCACTGATTACGGCGCTATCATGCATTTACTACATGACTTCACATGCACTGATCACGTGAATACCATGCACTGATCACGTGACTGATTATGCACTGCTCACGTGGCTGATCATGCAATGATCACGTAGCTGCCATGTACTGGTCATTGTGGGCTGATCATGCACTGATCACGTGGCTGATCATGCACTGATCACGTGATTGATCATGCACTGATCACGTGACTTATCATGCACTGATCACGTGGCTATCATGCACTGATCACTTGGCTGGTCATACTGATCACGTGCCTTGTCATGCACTGATCACGTGGCTGATCATGCACTGAAAACGTGACTGATCATGCACTGATCACGTGGCTTATCCTGCAGTGATCACGTGGCTACCATGCACAGATACATGGCTGATCATGCAATGATCACGTAGCTACCATATACTGGTCACGTGACTGATCATGCACTGATCACGTGGCTGATCATGCACTGATCACGTGACTGATCATGCACTGTTCACGAGACTATCATGCACTGATCACGTGGATAACATGCACTGATCACGTGTTTGATCATACACTGTTCACGTGTCTGACCATGCACTGCTCACGTGGCTGATCATACACTGTTCACGTAACTGATTCATGCACTGATCATGTGGATATCATACACTGTTCACGTGGCTGATCACACACGTATCACATGACTGATCATGCACTGATCACGTGGCTATCATGCACTGATCATGTTGGCTGATCATGCACTGATCACGTGACTGATCATGCACTGATCACGTGACTGATCATGCACTGATTCACGTGGCTATCATGCACTGATCACTTGGCTGGTCATACACTGATCACACAGCTACCATGTACTGGTCACGTGACTGATCATGCAGTGATGACGTAATTGATCATGCACTGATCATGTGGCTGATCATGCACTGATCACGTGACTGATCATGCACTGATCACGTGTCTGATCATGCACTGATCACGTGGCTATCATGCACTTATCACATGGCGGTCATACACTGATCTTATAGCTACCATGTACCGGTCAGCGTGAATGATCATACACCCATCAGGTGACTGATCATGCACTGATCACGTGGGTATCATGCACTGATCACGAGACTGATCATGCACTGATCACGTCTATATCATGCACTGATCACATGACTGCCCATGCACTGATCACGTGGATGATCATACACTAATCATGTGACAAGATCATGCCACTGATCACGTGGCTGATCATGCACTGATACCGTGACTGAGCATGGACTGCTCACATGACTATTCATGTAGTGATCACGTGACTTAATGGCGCTGATCATTGTGACTGATCGTGCGCTGATCATGTTTTGCTATCATACACTGATCATGTGCCTCTTGGAGGCAATAAACAAGAGCTGAGTAGGCACGAATCATACAGTCAGCAGGGCAATAATCATGGAACTCAGCTGTGAGGAATCCTGCTGCTCAGCTGGCAATAATCAAGCAGCTGAAACAGGCAAGAATTACGCAGCACAGCGGGCAATTGTCAAAGCAGATGACAGGCAGGAATCGTGCAGCTCAGCTGGCAATTGTCAAGCAGATGAGCAGACAGTAATCACGCAGCTCAGCAGGCCCTGATCACGTGACTGAGCATGCACTGTTTCACGTGGCTGATCATACACTGATCACGTGATTGATCATGCACTGATCACGTGGCTGATAATGCAATGATCACCTAGCTACCATATAATGGTCCCGTGCGTGATCATGCACTGATCACGTGATGATCATGCACTGATCACTTGGATATCAGCCCTTGATCACGTGGCTGATCATACACTGCTCACGTAACTGATCATCCACTGATCACGTGGCTGATCATGCAATGATCACCTAGCTACCATGTAATGGTTCCCATGAGTGATCATGCACTGACCACGTAATTGATCATGCACTGATCACGTGGCTGATCATGCACTGACACGGTGACTGATCATGCACTGATCACGTGACTGATCATGCACTGATCACGTAAGCTATCTTGCACTGATCACTTGGCTGATCATACACTCATCACGGGACTGATCGAGCACTGATTACGGGCGCTATCAATGCATTTACATACATGACTTCACATGCACTGATCACGTGAATGACCATGCACTGATCACGTGACTGATTATGCACTGCTCACGTGGCTGATCATGCAATGATCACGTAGCTGCCATGTACTGGTCATGTGGCTGATCATGCACTGATCACGTGGCTGATCATGCACTGATCACGTGATTGATCATGCACTGATCACGTGACTATCATGCACTGATCACGTGGCTATCATGCACTGATCACTTGGCTGGTCATACTGATCACGTGCCTTGTCATGCACTGATCACGTGGCTGATCATGCACTGAAAACGTGACTGATCATGCACTGATCACGTGGCTATCATGCAGTGATCACGTGGCTATCATGCACAGATAACATGGCTGATCATGCAATGATCACGTAGCTACCATATACTGGTCACGATGACTGATCATGCACTGATCACCTTGGTGATCATGCACTGATCACGTGACTGATCATGCACTGTTCACGAGACTCATCATGCACTGATCACGTGGATAACATGCACTGATCACGTGTTTGATCATACACTGTTCACGTGTCTGACCAATGCACTGCTCACGTGGCTGATCATACACTGTTCACGTAACTGATCATGCACTGATCATGTGGATATCATACACTGTTCACCGTGGCTGATCACACACGTATCACGTGACTGATCATGCACTGATCACGTGGCTATCATGCACTGATCATGTGGCTGATCATGCACTGATCACGTGACTGATCATGCACTGATCACGTGACTGATCATGCACTGATCACGTGGCTTATCATGCACTGATCACTGGCTGGTCATACACTGATCACACAGCTACCATGTACTGGTCACGTGACTGATCATGCAGTGATGACGTAATTGATCATGCACTGATCATGTGGCTGATCATGCACTGATCACGTGACTGATCATGCACTGATCACGTGTCTGATCATGCACTGATCACGTGGCTATCATGCAGCTTATCACATGGCTGGTCATACACTGATCTTATAGCTACCATGTACCGGTCACGTGAATGATCATACACCCATCAGGTGACTGATCATGCACTGATCACGTGGGTATCATGCACTTATCACGAGACTGATCATGCACTGATCACGTCTATATCATGCACTGATCACATGACTGCCCATGCACTGATCACGTGGATGATCATACACTAATCATGTGACAGATCATGCACTGATCACGTGGCTGATCATGCACTGATACCGTGACTGAGCATGGACTGATCACATGACTATCATGTAGTGATCACGTGACTTAATGGCGCTGATCATGTGACTGATCGTGCGCTGATCATGTTTGCTATCATACACTGATCATGTGCCTCTGGAGGCAATAGACAAAGAGCTGAGTAGGCACGAATCATACAGTCAGCAGGCAATAATCATGGAACTCAGCTGTGAGGAATCCTGCTGCTCAGCTGGCAATAATCAAGCAGCTGAACAGGCAAGAATTACGCAGCACAGCGGGCAATTGTCAAGCAGATGACAGGCAGGAATCGTGCAGCTCAGCTGGCAATTGTCAAGCAGAATGAGCAGACAGTAATCACGAAGCTCAGCAGGCCCTGATCACGTGACTGAGCATGCACTGTTCACGTGGCTGATCATAAACTGATCACGTGATTGATCATGCAC
>NW_020190228.1:0-35617 GCF_002263795.3 Bos taurus
ATTGCATGATCAGCCAAGTGATCAGTGCATGATAGCCACGTGATCAGTGCATGATAGCCACGTGATCAGTGCATGATCAGTCACGTGATACGTGTGTGATCAGCCACGTGATCAGTGCATGTTATCCACGTGATCAGTGCAGGATAGCCACGTGATCACTTCATGATTATTTACGTGATCTGTACATGATCAGTCACGTGATACGTGTGTGATCAGCCAACGGATCAGTGCGTGATGAGCCATGTGATCAGTGGCAGGATCATTACCTGATCAGTGCATGATCAGTCACATGACCATACATGGTTGCCTACGTGATCACTGCGTGATCAGCCACGTGATCATGCATGATGCCCACTGATCAGTTGCATGATAGCCCACATGATCAGTAGATGAGAGCCACGTGATCATGGCATGATCAGTCCACGTGATACAATGTGTTGATCACCCGTGATCACTGCCATGAATTGATTCCACGTGATTCAGTGCAGGATCAATTTTCGTGATCAGGTGCAATGATCAGTCACGTGAACAGTACATGGTTGCTACGTGATCCTTGCATGATCAGCCACGTGAGCAGAGCATGATAGCCACGTGATCAGTGCATGATCAGTCACGTGTTCAGTGCATGATTCAGCCACGTGATCAGTGCATGATCAATTACGTGATCAGTGCATGGTCACTCAAGGGACCAGTACATGGTAGCTACATGATCATTGCATGATCAGCCACGTGATCAGTGCATGATCAATTACGTGATCAGTGCATGATCAGTTACGTGAGGCAGTGTATGATCAGCCATTGATCAGTGCATGGTCAGACACGTGAACAGTGTATGATTCAGCCACGTGATCAGTGCATGATATCCAAGTGATCAGTGCATGATCAATCACGTGATCAGTGTATGATCAGCCAAGTGAACAGTGCATGCTCAGTCACGTGATCAGGGCCTGCTGAGCTGCGTGATTCCTGTCTGCTCATCTGCTTGACAATTGCCAGCTGAGCTGCCTGATTCCTGCCTGTCATCTGCTTGACAATTGCCAGCTGTGCTGTGTAATTCCTGCCTGCTCAGCTGCTTGATTATTGCCAGCTGAGCAGCATGATTCCTCACAGCTGAGTTCCATGATTTTTGCCTGCTGACTGTTTGATTCGTGCCTACTCAGCTCTTTGTTTATTGCCTCCAGAGGCACATGATCAGTGTATGATAGCAAACATGATCAGTGCATGATCAGTCACGTGATCAGGGCCTGCTGAGCTGCGTGATTACTGTCTGCTCATCTGCTTGACAATTTCCAGCTGAGCTGCACGATTCCTGCCTGTCATCTCCTTGACAATTGCCACCTGTGCTGCGTAATTCCTGCCTGCTCATCTACTTGATTATTGCCAGCTGAGCAGCATGATTTCTCAGAGCTGAGTTCCATGATTATAGCCTGCTGACTGATTCCTGCCTACTCAGCTCTTTGTTCATTGCCTCCAGATGCACATGATCAGTGTGTGACACCAAACATGATCAGCACATGATCAGTCACATGATGAATGCATGATAACCCAGGTGATCAGTGCATGATCAGTCATGTAACCAGTACATGGTAGCTGCGTGATCACTGCATGATCAGCCACGTGAGCAGTGCATGATAGCCACGTGATCAGTGATTGATCAGTCACGTGATCAGTGCATGATCAGTCACGTGTTCAGTGCATGATCAGCCACGTGATCAGTGCATGATCAATTACGTGATCAGTGCATGATCAGTTACGTGAGCAGTGTATGATCAGCCACGTGAGAAGTGCATGGTCAGACCCGTGAACACTGTATGATTAGCCACGTGATCAGTGCATGATATCCAAGTGATCAGTGCATGATCAATCACGTGATCAGTGCATGATCAGCCACATGATCAGTGCATGATCAGTCACGTGACCAGTACATGGTAGCTGCGTGATCAGTGTATGACCAGCCAAGTGATCAGTGCATGATAGCCACGTGATCAGTGCATGATTAGTCACGTGATCAGTGCATGATTAGTCACGTGATCAGTGCATGATCAGCCACATGATCAGTGCATGATCAGTCACGTGACCAGTACATGGTAGCTGCGTGATCATTTCATGATCAGCCACGTTAGCAGTGCATGATACCCACGAGATCAGTGCATGATCAATTAGGTGATCAGTGCAAGATCAGTCACGAGACCAGTACATGGTAGCTACGTGATAATTGCATGATCAGCCACGTGATCAGTGCATGATAGCCACGTGATCAGTGCATGATAGCCACGGGATCAGTGTATGATAACCACGTGATCAGTGCAGGAACAGTCACGTGATATGTGTGTGATCAGCCACCTTATCAGTGCATGATGAGTCAGGTGATCAGTGCAGGATTAATTACGTGATCAGTGCATGATCAGTCACGTGACCAGTACATGGTTGCTACGTGATCATTGCATGATCAGCCAAGTGATCAGTGCAAGATAGCTACTTGATCAGTGCATGATCAGCCACGTCATCAGTGCATGATAGCCACGTGAGCAGTGCATACAATCACGTGATCAGTACATGATCAGTCATGGGAACAGTGCATGATCATTTACGTGATCAGTGCATGATCAGTCACGTGACCAGTATATGGTAGCTACGTGATCATTGCATGACCAGCCACGTGAGCAGTGCATGATAGCCACGTGATGTGTGCATGATCAGTCACGTGATCAGTGCATGATCAGCCACGTGATCAGTGCATGACCAGTCACGTGATTAGTGCATGATCAGCCACGTGATCAGTGCATGATCAATTACGTGATCAGTCCATGATAGTCACGTGACCAGTACATGGTAGCTATGTGATCATTGCATGATCAGCCATGTGAACCATGCATGATAAGTCACCTGATCAGTGTATGATCAATTACGTGATCAGTGCATGATCACTCACATGACCAGTACATGGTAGCTACGTGATCATTGCATGATCAGCCACGTGAGCAGTGCATGATAGCCGTGTGATCACTGCATGATCTGTGACATGATCAGTGTATGTTTATCCACGTGATCAGTGCATGGGCAGTCAGGTGATCAGTGCATGATACAGACGTGATCAGTGCAAGATCAGTCTCGTGATCAGTGTATGATCAACCACGTGATCAGTGCACGATAGCCAGGTAATGAGTGCACGATAGCCAGATGATCAGTGCATTATCAGTCACGTGATCAGTGTATGATCAGCCAAGTAATCAGTGCATGATTGCCAACTCATCAGTGCATGATCAGTCACGTGATCAGTGCATGGTCAGTCACGTGATCAGTGCATGATCAGTCACGTGATCAGTGCATGATAGCCACGTGATCAGTGCATGATCAGTTACGTGAGCAGTCTATGATCAGCCACGTGATCAGTGCATGATATCCAAGTGATCAATGCATGATCAATCACGTGATAAGTGTATGATCAGCCACGTGAACAGTGCATGCTCAGTCACGTGATCAGGGCCTGCTGAGCTGCGTGATTACTGTCTGCTCATCTGCTTGACAATTGCCAGCTGAGCTGCACGATTCCTGCCTGTCATCTGCTTGACAATTGCCAGCTGTGCTGCGTAATTCCTGCCTGCTCAGCTGCTTGATTATTGCCAGCTGAGCAGCATGATTCCTCACAGCTGAGTTCCATGATTATTGCCTGCTGACTGTATGATTCGTGCCTACTCAGCTCTTTGTTTATTGCCTCCAGAGGCACATGATCAGTGTATGATAGCAAACATGATCAGCGCATGATCAGTCACATGATCAGCGCCATTAAGTCACGTGATCACTACATGATAGTCATGTGATCAGTCCATGCTCAGTCACGGTATCAGTGCACGATCAGCCACGTGATCAGTGCATGATCTTTCACATGATTAGTGTATGATCATCCACGTGATCAGTGCATGGGCAGTCATGTGATCAGTGCATGATATAGACGTGATC
This sequence comes from Bos taurus, assembly GCF_002263795.3. NCBI lineage: Eukaryota > Metazoa > Chordata > Mammalia > Artiodactyla > Bovidae > Bos > Bos taurus. The sequence goes on from NW_020190228.1 coordinate 3,961, forward strand.
AGTGCATGATAGCAACGAGATCAGTGCATGATCAGTCACGTGATCAGTGCATGATCAGTCACGTGAACAGTGCATGATAAGTCACCTGATCAGTGAATGATCAATTACGTGATCAGTGTATGATCAGTCACCTGATGGGTGTATGATCATTCACGTGACCTGTACATGGTAGCTACATGATCATTGCATGATCAGCCACGTGAGTAGTGCACGATAGCCACGTGATCACTGCATGATCAGTCACGTGATCAGTGCATGATCAGTAACCTGATGGGTGTATGATCATTCACATGACCGGTACATGGTAGCTATAAGATCAGTGTATGACCAGCCATGTGATAAGTGCATGATAGCCACGTGATCAGTGCATGATCAGCCAAGTGATCAGTGCATGATCAGTCAAGTGATCAGTGCATGATCAGCCACATGATCAGTGCATGATCAATTACGTCATCAGTGCATGATCAGTCACGTGACCAGTACATGGTAGCTGCGTGATCAGTGTATGACCAGCAAGTGATCAGTGCATGATAGCCACGTGATCAGTGCATGATCAGTCACGTGATCAGTGCATGATCAGCCACATGATCAGTGCATGATCAATTACGTCATCAGTGCATGATCAGTCACGTGACCAGTACATGGTAGCTGCGTGATCATTGCATGATCAGCCAAGTAGCAGTGCATGATAGCCACATGATCAGTGCATGATCAGTCACGTGATCAGTGGATGATTAATTACGTGATCAGTGCATGATCAGTCACGTGACCAGTACATGGTAGCTACGTGATCATTGCATGATCAGCCACGTGATCAGTGCATGATAGCCACGTGATCAGTGCATGATCAATCACGTGATCAGTGTATGATCAGCCACGTGAACAGTGCATGCTCAGTCACGTGATCAGGGCCTGCTGAGCTGCGTGATTACTGTCTGCTCATCTGCTTGACAATTGCCATTTGAGCTGCACGATTCCTGCCTGTCATCTGCTTGACAATTGCCAGCTGTGCTGCGTAATTCCTGCCTGCTCAACTGCTTGATTATTGCCAGCTGAGCAGCATGATTCCTCACACCTGAGTTCCATGATTATTGCCTGCTGACTGTTTGATTCGTGCCTACTCAGCTCTTTGTTTATTGCCTCCAGAGGCACATGATCAGTGTATGATAACAAACATGATCAGCGCATGATCAGTCACATGATCAGAGCCATTAACTCACGTGATCACTACATGATAGTCATGTGATCAGTCCATGCTCAGTCACGGTATCAGTGCATGATCAACCACGTGATCAGTGCACGATAGCCAGGTAATGAGTGCATGATAGCCAGATGATCAGTGCATTATCAGTCACGTGATCAGTGTATGATCAGCCAAGTAATCAGTGCATGATAGCCAACTGATCAGTAGATGATCAGTCACGTGATCAGTGCATGGTCAGTCACGTGATCATTGCATGATCAGCCACGTGAATAGTGCATGATCAATAATGTGATCAGTGCATGATCAGTCACGTGATCAGTACATGATCAGTCCCGTGATCAGTGCATGATCAGTCACGTGACCAGTGCATGATCAGTCACGTGATCAGTGTATGATCAGCCACGTGATCAGTGTATGATCAACCAAATGATCAGTGAATGATCAATTACGTGATCAGTGCATGATCAGCCACGTGATCAGTGAATGATCAGTCACGTGATCAGTGCATGGTCAGTCACGTGATCAGTGCATGATCATCCACGTGATCAGTGCATGTGGAGTCATGTAGACAATGCATGATAGTGCCGTGATCAGTGCACGATCAGTCCCGTGATGAGTGTATGATCAGCCAAGTGATCAGTGCAAGATAGCTATGTGATCAGTGCATGATCAGCCACGTCATCAGTGCATGATAGCCACGTGAGCAGTGCATACAATTACGTGATCAGTGCATGCGCAATCACGTGATCAGTGCATGAGAGCCACGTGATCAGTGCATGATTATTCACGTGATAGGAGTGTGATCAGCCACGTGAACAGTGCATGCTCAGTCACGTGATCAGGGCCTGCTGAGCTGCGTGATTACTGTCTGCTCATCTGCTTGACAATTGCCAGCTGAGCTGTACGATTTCGGCCTGTCATCTCCTTGACAATTGCCACCTGTGCTGCATAAGTCCTGCCTGCTCATCTACTTCATTATTGCCAGCTGAGCAGCATGATTTCTCAAAGCTGAGTTCCATGATTATAGCCTGCTGACTGATTCCTGCCTACTCAGCTATTTGTTCATTGCCTGCAGATGCACATGATCAGTGTGTGACACCAAACATGATCAGCACATGATCAGTCACATGATGAATGCATGATAAGCCAGGTGATCAGTGCATGATCAATTATGTGATCAGTGCATGATCAGTCATGTGACCAGTACATGGTAGCTGCGTGAGCATTGCATGATCAGCCACGTGAGCAGTGCATGATAGCCACGTGATCAGTGCATGATCAGTCACGTGATCTGGGCATGATCAGTCACGTGATCAGTGCATGATCAGTCACGTGATCAGTGCATGATCAGTTACCTGATCAGTGCATGATCAGTCACGTGACCAATGCATGGCAGCTACGTGATCATTGCATGATCAGCCAAGTGATCAGTGCATGATAGCCACGTGATCAGTGCATGATCAGTCACGTGATACGTGTGTGATCAGCCACGTGATCAGTGCATGTTATCCACGTGATCAGTGCAGGATAGCCACGTGATCACTTCATGATTATTTACGTGATCTGTACATGATCAGTCACGTGATACGTGTGTGATCAGCCAACGGATCAGTGCGTGATGAGCCATGTGATCAGTGCAGGATCAATTACGTGATCAGTGCATGATCAGTCACATGACCAGTACATGGTTGCTACGTGATCACTGCGTGATCAGCCACGTGATCAGTGCATGATAGCCACGTGATCAGTGCATGATAGCCACATGATCAGTGCATGAGAGCCACGTGATCAGTGCATGATCAGTCACGTGATACATGTGTGATCAGCCACGTGATCACTGCATGATGAGCCACGTGATCAGTGCAGGATCAATTTCGTGATCAGTGCATGATCAGTCACGTGACCAGTACATGGTTGCTACGTGATCCTTGCATGATCAGCCACGTGAGCAGAGCATGATAGCCACGTGATCAGTGCATGATCAGTCACGTGATCAGTACATGATCAGTCACTTGAACAGTGCATGATCATTTACGTGATCTGTGCATGATCAGTCACGTGACCAGTATATGGTAGCTACGTGATCATTCTTTGACGAGCCACGTGAGCAGTGCATGATAGCCACGTGATGTGTGCATGATCAGTTACGTGAGCAGTCTATGATCAGCCACGTGATCAGTGCATGATATCCAAGTGATCAATGCATGATCAATCACGTGATAAGTGTATGATCAGCCACGTGAACAGTGCATGCTCAGTCACGTGATCAGGGCCTGCTGAGCTGCGTGATTACTGTCTGCTCATCTGCTTGACAATTGCCAGCTGAGCTGCACGATTCCTGCCTGTCATCTGCTTGACAATTGCCAGCTGTGCTGCGTAATTCCTGCCTGCTCAGCTGCTTGATTATTGCCAGCTGAGCAGCATGATTCCTCACAGCTGAGTTCCATGATTATTGCCTGCTGACTGTTTGATTCGTGCCTACTCAGCTCTTTGTTTATTGCCTCCCGAGGCACATGATCAGTGTATGATAGCAAACATGATCAGCGCATGATCAGTCACATGATCAGCGCCATTAAGTCACGTGATCACTACATGATAGTCATGTGATCAGTCCATGCTCAGTCACGGTATCAGTGCACGATCAGCCACGTGATCAGTGCATGATCTTTCACATGATTAGTGTATGATCATCCACGTGATCAGTGCATGGGCAGTCATGTGATCAGTGCATGATATAGACGTGATCAGTGCATGATAGCAACGAGATCAGTGCATGATCAGTCACGTGATCAGTGCATGATCAGTCACGTGAACAGTGCATGATAAGTCACCTGATCAGTGAATGATCAATTACGTGATCAGTGCATGATCAGTCACCTGATGGGTGTATGATCATTCACGTGACCTGTACATGGTAGCTACATGATCATTGCATGATCAGCCACGTGAGTAGTGCACGATAGCCACGTGATCACTGCATGATCAGTCACGTGATCAGTGCATGATCAGTAACCTGATGGGTGTATGATCATTCACATGACCGGTACATGGTAGCTATAAGATCAGTGTATGACCAGCCATGTGATAAGTGCATGATAGCCACGTGATCAGTGCATGATCAGCCAAGTGATCAGTGCATGATCAGTCAAGTGATCAGTGCATGATCCGCCACATGATCAGTGCATGATCAATTACGTCATCAGTGCATGATCAGTCACGTGACCAGTACATGGTAGCTGCGTGATCAGTGTATGACCAGCAAGTGATCAGTGCATGATAGCCACGTGATCAGTGCATGATCAGTCACGTGATCAGTGCATGATCAGCCACATGATCAGTGCATGATCAATTACGTCATCAGTGCATGATCAGTCACGTGACCAGTACATGGTAGCTGCGTGATCATTGCATGATCAGCCAAGTAGCAGTGCATGATAGCCACATGATCAGTGCATGATCAGTCACGTGATCAGTGGATGATTAATTACGTGATCAGTGCATGATCAGTCACGTGACCAGTACATGGTAGCTACGTGATCATTGCATGATCAGCCACGTGATCAGTGCATGATAGCCACGTGATCAGTGCATGATCAATCACGTGATCAGTGTATGATCAGCCACGTGAACAGTGCATGCTCAGTCACGTGATCAGGGCCTGCTGAGCTGCGTGATTACTGTCTGCTCATCTGCTTGACAATTGCCATTTGAGCTGCACGATTCCTGCCTGTCATCTGCTTGACAATTGCCAGCTGTGCTGTGTAATTCCTGCCTGCTCAACTGCTTGATTATTGCCAGCTGAGCAGCATGATTCCTCACACCTGAGTTCCATGATTATTGCCTGCTGACTGTTTGATTCGTGCCTACTCAGCTCTTTGTTTATTGCCTCCAGAGGCACATGATCAGTGTATGATAACAAACATGATCAGCGCATGATCAGTCACATGATCAGAGCCATTAAGTCACGTGATCACTACATGATAGTCATGTGATCAGTCCATGCTCAGTCACGGTATCAGTGCATGATCAACCACGTGATCAGTGCACGATAGCCAGGTAATGAGTGCATGATAGCCAGATGATCAGTGCATTATCAGTCACGTGATCAGTGTATGATCAGCCAAGTAATCAGTGCATGATAGCCAACTGATCAGTAGATGATCAGTCACGTGATCAGTGCATGGTCAGTCACGTGATCATTGCATGATCAGCCGCGTGAATAGTGCATGATCAATAATGTGATCAGTTCATGATCAGTCACGTGATCAGTACATGATCAGTCACGTGAACAGTGCATGATCAGTCATGTGATCAGTGTATGACCAGCCAAGTGATCAGTGCATGATCAGTCACGTGACCAGTGCATGATCAGTCATGTGATCAGTGTATGATCAGCCACGTGATCAGTGTATGATCAACCAAATGATCAGTGAATGATCAATTACGTGATCAGTGCATGGTCAGTCACGTGATCATTGCATGATCAGCCGCGTGAATAGTGCATGATCAATAATGTGATCAGTTCATGATCAGTCATGTGATCAGTACATGATCAGTCACGTGAACAGTGCATGATCAGTCATGTGATCAGTGTATGACCAGCCACGTGATCAGTGCATGATCAGTCACGTGACCAGTGCATGATCAGTCACGTGATCAGTGTATGATCAGCCACGTGATCAGTGTATGATCAACCAAATGATCAGTGAATGATCAATTACGTGATCAGTGCATGATCAGCCACGTGATCAGTGAATGATCAGTCACGTGATCAGTGCATGGTCAGTCACGTGATCAGTGCATGATCATCCACGTGATCAGTGCATGTGGAGTCATGTAGACAATGCATGATAGTGCCGTGATCAGTGCACGATCAGTCCCGTGATGAGTGTATGATCAGCCAAGTGATCAGTGCAAGATAGCTATGTGATCAGTGCATGATCAGCCACGTCATCAGTGCATGATAGCCACGTGAGCAGTGCATACAATTACGTGATCAGTGCATGCGCAATCACGTGATCAGTGCATGAGAGCCACGTGATCAGTGCATGATTATTCACGTGATAGGAGTGTGATCAGCCACGTGAACAGTGCATGCTCAGTCACGTGATCAGGGCCTGCTGAGCTGCGTGATTACTGTCTGCTCATCTGCTTGACAATTGCCAGCTGAGCTGTACGATTTCGGCCTGTCATCTCCTTGACAATTGCCACCTGTGCTGCATAAGTCCTGCCTGCTCATCTACTTCATTATTGCCAGCTGAGCAGCATGATTTCTCAAAGCTGAGTTCCATGATTATAGCCTGCTGACTGATTCCTGCCTACTCAGCTATTTGTTCATTGCCTGCAGATGCACATGATCAGTGTGTGACACCAAACATGATCAGCACATGATCAGTCACATGATGAATGCATGATAAGCCAGGTGATCAGTGCATGATCAATTATGTGATCAGTGCATGATCAGTCATGTGAACAGTACATGGTAGCTGGGTGATCATTGCATGATCAGCCACGTGAGCAGTGCATGATAGCCACGTGATCAGTGCATGATCAGTCACGTGATCTGGGCATGATCAGTCACGTGATCAGTGCATGATCAGTTACCTGATCAGTGCATGATCAGTCACGTGACCAGTGCATGGCAGCTACGTGATCATTGCATGATCAGCCAAGTGATCAGTGCATGATAGCCACGTGATCAGTGCATGATAGCCACGTGATCAGTGCATGATCAGTCACGTGATACGTGTGTGATCAGCCACGTGATCAGTGCATGTTATCCACGTGATCAGTGCAGGATAGCCACGTGATCACTTCATGATTATTTACGTGATCTGTACATGATCAGTCACGTGATACGTGTGTGATCAGCCAACGGATCAGTGCGTGATGAGCCATGTGATCAGTGCAGGATCAATTACGTGATCAGTGCATGATCAGTCACATGACCAGTACATGGTTGCTACGTGATCACTGCGTGATCAGCCACGTGATCAGTGCATGATAGCCACGTGATCAGTGCATGATAGCCACATGATCAGTGCATGAGAGCCACGTGATCAGTGCATGATCAGTCACGTGATACATGTGTGATCAGCCACGTGATCACTGCATGATGAGCCACGTGATCAGTGCAGGATCAATTTCGTGATCAGTGCATGATCAGTCACGTGACCAGTACATGGTTGCTACGTGATCCTTGCATGATCAGCCACGTGAGCAGAGCATGATAGCCACGTGATCAGTGCATGATCAGTCACGTGATCAGTACATGATCAGTCACTTGAACAGTGCATGATCATTTACGTGATCTGTGCATGATCAGTCACGTGACCAGTATATGGTAGCTACGTGATCATTCTTTGACGAGCCACGTGAGCAGTGCATGATAGCCACGTGATGTGTGCATGATCAGTTACGTGAGCAGTCTATGATCAGCCACGTGATCAGTGCATGATATCCAAGTGATCAATGCATGATCAATCACGTGATAAGTGTATGATCAGCCACGTGAACAGTGCATGCTCAGTCACGTGATCAGGGCCTGCTGAGCTGCGTGATTACTGTCTGCTCATCTGCTTGACAATTGCCAGCTGAGCTGCACGATTCCTGCCTGTCATCTGCTTGACAATTGCCAGCTGTGCTGCGTAATTCCTGCCTGCTCAGCTGCTTGATTATTGCCAGCTGAGCAGCATGATTCCTCACAGCTGAGTTCCATGATTATTGCCTGCTGACTGTATGATTCGTGCCTACTCAGCTCTTTGTTTATTGCCTCCAGAGGCACATGATCAGTGTATGATAGCAAACATGATCAGCACATGATCAGTCACATGATCAGCGCCATTAAGTCACGTGATCACTACATGATAGTCATGTGATCAGTCCATGCTCAGTCACGGTATCAGTGCACGATCAGCCACGTGATCAGTGCATGATCTTTCACATGATTAGTGTATGATCATCCACGTGATCAGTGCATGGGCAGTCATGTGATCAGTGCATGATATAGACGTGATCAGTGCATGATAGCAACGAGATCAGTGCATGATCAGTCACGTGATCAGTGCATGATCAGTCACGTGAACAGTGCATGATAAGTCACCTGATCAGTGAATGATCAATTACGTGATCAGTGCATGATCAGTCACCTGATGGGTGTATGATCATTCACGTGACCTGTACATGGTAGCTACATGATCATTGCATGATCAGCCACGTGAGTAGTGCACGATAGCCACGTGATCACTGCATGATCAGTCACGTGATCAGTGCATGATCAGTAACCTGATGGGTGTATGATCATTCACATGACCGGTACATGGTAGCTATAAGATCAGTGTATGACCAGCCATGTGATAAGTGCATGATAGCCACGTGATCAGTGCATGATCAGCCAAGTGATCAGTGCATGATAGCCACGTGATCAGTGCATGATAGCCACGTGATCAGTGCATGATCAGTCACGTGATACGTGTGTGATCAGCCACGTGATCAGTGCATGTTATCCACGTGATCAGTGCAGGATAGCCACGTGATCACTTCATGATTATTTACGTGATCTGTACATGATCAGTCACGTGATACGTGTGTGATCAGCCAACGGATCAGTGCGTGATGAGCCATGTGATCAGTGCAGGATCAATTACGTGATCAGTGCATGATCAGTCACATGACCAGTACATGGTTGCTACGTGATCACTGCGTGATCAGCCACGTGATCAGTGCATGATAGCCACGTGATCAGTGCATGATAGCCACATGATCAGTGCATGAGAGCCACGTGATCAGTGCATGATCAGTCACGTGATACATGTGTGATCAGCCACGTGATCACTGCATGATGAGCCACGTGATCAGTGCAGGATCAATTTCGTGATCAGTGCATGATCAGTCACGTGACCAGTACATGGTTGCTACGTGATCCTTGCATGATCAGCCACGTGAGCAGAGCATGATAGCCACGTGATCAGTGCATGATCAGTCACGTGATCAGTACATGATCAGTCACTTGAACAGTGCATGATCATTTACGTGATCTGTGCATGATCAGTCACGTGACCAGTATATGGTAGCTACGTGATCATTCTTTGACGAGCCACGTGAGCAGTGCATGATAGCCACGTGATGTGTGCATGATCAGTTACGTGAGCAGTCTATGATCAGCCACGTGATCAGTGCATGATATCCAAGTGATCAATGCATGATCAATCACGTGATAAGTGTATGATCAGCCACGTGAACAGTGCATGCTCAGTCACGTGATCAGGGCCTGCTGAGCTGCGTGATTACTGTCTGCTCATCTGCTTGACAATTGCCAGCTGAGCTGCACGATTCCTGCCTGTCATCTGCTTGACAATTGCCAGCTGTGCTGCGTAATTCCTGCCTGCTCAGCTGCTTGATTATTGCCAGCTGAGCAGCATGATTCCTCACAGCTGAGTTCCATGATTATTGCCTGCTGACTGTATGATTCGTGCCTACTCAGCTCTTTGTTTATTGCCTCCAGAGGCACATGATCAGTGTATGATAGCAAACATGATCAGCGCATGATCAGTCACATGATCAGCGCCATTAAGTCACGTGATCACTACATGATAGTCATGTGATCAGTCCATGCTCAGTCACGGTATCAGTGCACGATCAGCCACGTGATCAGTGCATGATCTTTCACATGATTAGTGTATGATCATCCACGTGATCAGTGCATGGGCAGTCATGTGATCAGTGCATGATATAGACGTGATCAGTGCATGATAGCAACGAGATCAGTGCATGATCAGTCACGTGATCAGTGCATGATCAGTCACGTGAACAGTGCATGATAAGTCACCTGATCAGTGAATGATCAATTACGTGATCAGTGCATGATCAGTCACCTGATGGGTGTATGATCATTCACGTGACCTGTACATGGTAGCTACATGATCATTGCATGATCAGCCACGTGAGTAGTGCACGATAGCCACGTGATCACTGCATGATCAGTCACGTGATCAGTGCATGATCAGTAACCTGATGGGTGTATGATCATTCACATGACCGGTACATGGTAGCTATAAGATCAGTGTATGACCAGCCATGTGATAAGTGCATGATAGCCACGTGATCAGTGCATGATCAGCCAAGTGATCAGTGCATGATAGCCACGTGATCAGTGCATGATAGCCACGTGATCAGTGCATGATCAGTCACGTGATACGTGTGTGATCAGCCACGTGATCAGTGCATGTTATCCACGTGATCAGTGCAGGATAGCCACGTGATCACTTCATGATTATTTACGTGATCTGTACATGATCAGTCACGTGATACGTGTGTGATCAGCCAACGGATCAGTGCGTGATGAGCCATGTGATCAGTGCAGGATCAATTACGTGATCAGTGCATGATCAGTCACATGACCAGTACATGGTTGCTACGTGATCACTGCGTGATCAGCCACGTGATCAGTGCATGATAGCCACGTGATCAGTGCATGATAGCCACATGATCAGTGCATGAGAGCCACGTGATCAGTGCATGATCAGTCACGTGATACATGTGTGATCAGCCACGTGATCACTGCATGATGAGCCACGTGATCAGTGCAGGATCAATTTCGTGATCAGTGCATGATCAGTCACGTGACCAGTACATGGTTGCTACGTGATCCTTGCATGATCAGCCACGTGAGCAGAGCATGATAGCCACGTGATCAGTGCATGATCAGTCACGTGATCAGTACATGATCAGTCACTTGAACAGTGCATGATCATTTACGTGATCTGTGCATGATCAGTCACGTGACCAGTATATGGTAGCTACGTGATCATTCTTTGACGAGCCACGTGAGCAGTGCATGATAGCCACGTGATGTGTGCATGATCAGTTACGTGAGCAGTCTATGATCAGCCACGTGATCAGTGCATGATATCCAAGTGATCAATGCATGATCAATCACGTGATAAGTGTATGATCAGCCACGTGAACAGTGCATGCTCAGTCACGTGATCAGGGCCTGCTGAGCTGCGTGATTACTGTCTGCTCATCTGCTTGACAATTGCCAGCTGAGCTGCACGATTCCTGCCTGTCATCTGCTTGACAATTGCCAGCTGTGCTGCGTAATTCCTGCCTGCTCAGCTGCTTGATTATTGCCAGCTGAGCAGCATGATTCCTCACAGCTGAGTTCCATGATTATTGCCTGCTGACTGTATGATTCGTGCCTACTCAGCTCTTTGTTTATTGCCTCCAGAGGCACATGATCAGTGTATGATAGCAAACATGATCAGCGCATGATCAGTCACATGATCAGCGCCATTAAGTCACGTGATCACTACATGATAGTCATGTGATCAGTCCATGCTCAGTCACGGTATCAGTGCACGATCAGCCACGTGATCAGTGCATGATCTTTCACATGATTAGTGTATGATCATCCACGTGATCAGTGCATGGGCAGTCATGTGATCAGTGCATGATATAGACGTGATCAGTGCATGATAGCAACGAGATCAGTGCATGATCAGTCACGTGATCAGTGCATGATCAGTCACGTGAACAGTGCATGATAAGTCACCTGATCAGTGAATGATCAATTACGTGATCAGTGCATGATCAGTCACCTGATGGGTGTATGATCATTCACGTGACCTGTACATGGTAGCTACATGATCATTGCATGATCAGCCACGTGAGTAGTGCACGATAGCCACGTGATCACTGCATGATCAGTCACGTGATCAGTGCATGATCAGTAACCTGATGGGTGTATGATCATTCACATGACCGGTACATGGTAGCTATAAGATCAGTGTATGACCAGCCATGTGATAAGTGCATGATAGCCACGTGATCAGTGCATGATCAGCCAAGTGATCAGTGCATGATAGCCACGTGATCAGTGCATGATAGCCACGTGATCAGTGCATGATCAGTCACGTGATACGTGTGTGATCAGCCACGTGATCAGTGCATGTTATCCACGTGATCAGTGCAGGATAGCCACGTGATCACTTCATGATTATTTACGTGATCTGTACATGATCAGTCACGTGATACGTGTGTGATCAGCCAACGGATCAGTGCGTGATGAGCCATGTGATCAGTGCAGGATCAATTACGTGATCAGTGCATGATCAGTCACATGACCAGTACATGGTTGCTACGTGATCACTGCGTGATCAGCCACGTGATCAGTGCATGATAGCCACGTGATCAGTGCATGATAGCCACATGATCAGTGCATGAGAGCCACGTGATCAGTGCATGATCAGTCACGTGATACATGTGTGATCAGCCACGTGATCACTGCATGATGAGCCACGTGATCAGTGCAGGATCAATTTCGTGATCAGTGCATGATCAGTCACGTGACCAGTACATGGTTGCTACGTGATCCTTGCATGATCAGCCACGTGAGCAGAGCATGATAGCCACGTGATCAGTGCATGATCAGTCACGTGATCAGTACATGATCAGTCACTTGAACAGTGCATGATCATTTACGTGATCTGTGCATGATCAGTCACGTGACCAGTATATGGTAGCTACGTGATCATTCTTTGACGAGCCACGTGAGCAGTGCATGATAGCCACGTGATGTGTGCATGATCAGTTACGTGAGCAGTCTATGATCAGCCACGTGATCAGTGCATGATATCCAAGTGATCAATGCATGATCAATCACGTGATAAGTGTATGATCAGCCACGTGAACAGTGCATGCTCAGTCACGTGATCAGGGCCTGCTGAGCTGCGTGATTACTGTCTGCTCATCTGCTTGACAATTGCCAGCTGAGCTGCACGATTCCTGCCTGTCATCTGCTTGACAATTGCCAGCTGTGCTGCGTAATTCCTGCCTGCTCAGCTGCTTGATTATTGCCAGCTGAGCAGCATGATTCCTCACAGCTGAGTTCCATGATTATTGCCTGCTGACTGTATGATTCGTGCCTACTCAGCTCTTTGTTTATTGCCTCCCGAGGCACATGATCAGTGTATGATAGCAAACATGATCAGCGCATGATAAGTCACATGATCAGCGCCATTAAGTCACGTGATCACTACATGATAGTCATGTGATCAGTCCATGCTCAGTCACGGTATCAGTGCACGATCAGCCACGTGATCAGTGCATGATCTTTCACATGATTAGTGTATGATCATCCACGTGATCAGTGCATGGGCAGTCATGTGATCAGTGCATGATATAGACGTGATCAGTGCATGATAGCAACGAGATCAGTGCATGATCAGTCACGTGATCAGTGCATGATCAGTCACGTGAACAGTGCATGATAAGTCACCTGATCAGTGAATGATCAATTACGTGATCAGTGCATGATCAGTCACCTGATGGGTGTATGATCATTCACGTGACCTGTACATGGTAGCTACATGATCATTGCATGATCAGCCACGTGAGTAGTGCACGATAGCCACGTGATCACTGCATGATCAGTCACGTGATCAGTGCATGATCAGTAACCTGATGGGTGTATGATCATTCACATGACCGGTACATGGTAGCTATAAGATCAGTGTATGACCAGCCATGTGATAAGTGCATGATAGCCACGTGATCAGTGCATGATCAGCCAAGTGATCAGTGCATGATCAGTCAAGTGATCAGTGCATGATCCGCCACATGATCAGTGCATGATCAATTACGTCATCAGTGCATGATCAGTCACGTGACCAGTACATGGTAGCTGCGTGATCAGTGTATGACCAGCAAGTGATCAGTGCATGATAGCCACGTGATCAGTGCATGATCAGTCACGTGATCAGTGCATGATCAGCCACATGATCAGTGCATGATCAATTACGTCATCAGTGCATGATCAGTCACGTGACCAGTACATGGTAGCTGCGTGATCATTGCATGATCAGCCAAGTAGCAGTGCATGATAGCCACATGATCAGTGCATGATCAGTCACGTGATCAGTGGATGATTAATTACGTGATCAGTGCATGATCAGTCACGTGACCAGTACATGGTAGCTACGTGATCATTGCATGATCAGCCACGTGATCAGTGCATGATAGCCACGTGATCAGTGCATGATCAATCACGTGATCAGTGTATGATCAGCCACGTGAACAGTGCATGCTCAGTCACGTGATCAGGGCCTGCTGAGCTGCGTGATTACTGTCTGCTCATCTGCTTGACAATTGCCATTTGAGCTGCACGATTCCTGCCTGTCATCTGCTTGACAATTGCCAGCTGTGCTGTGTAATTCCTGCCTGCTCAACTGCTTGATTATTGCCAGCTGAGCAGCATGATTCCTCACACCTGAGTTCCATGATTATTGCCTGCTGACTGTTTGATTCGTGCCTACTCAGCTCTTTGTTTATTGCCTCCAGAGGCACATGATCAGTGTATGATAACAAACATGATCAGCGCATGATCAGTCACATGATCAGAGCCATTAAGTCACGTGATCACTACATGATAGTCATGTGATCAGTCCATGCTCAGTCACGGTATCAGTGCATGATCAACCACGTGATCAGTGCACGATAGCCAGGTAATGAGTGCATGATAGCCAGATGATCAGTGCATTATCAGTCACGTGATCAGTGTATGATCAGCCAAGTAATCAGTGCATGATAGCCAACTGATCAGTAGATGATCAGTCACGTGATCAGTGCATGGTCAGTCACGTGATCATTGCATGATCAGCCGCGTGAATAGTGCATGATCAATAATGTGATCAGTTCATGATCAGTCACGTGATCAGTACATGATCAGTCACGTGAACAGTGCATGATCAGTCATGTGATCAGTGTATGACCAGCCAAGTGATCAGTGCATGATCAGTCACGTGACCAGTGCATGATCAGTCACGTGATCAGTGTATGATCAGCCACGTGATCAGTGTATGATCAACCAAATGATCAGTGAATGATCAATTACGTGATCAGTGCATGGTCAGTCACGTGATCATTGCATGATCAGCCGCGTGAATAGTGCATGATCAATAATGTGATCAGTTCATGATCAGTCATGTGATCAGTACATGATCAGTCACGTGAACAGTGCATGATCAGTCATGTGATCAGTGTATGACCAGCCACGTGATCAGTGCATGATCAGTCACGTGACCAGTGCATGATCAGTCACGTGATCAGTGTATGATCAGCCACGTGATCAGTGTATGATCAACCAAATGATCAGTGAATGATCAATTACGTGATCAGTGCATGATCAGCCACGTGATCAGTGAATGATCAGTCACGTGATCAGTGCATGGTCAGTCACGTGATCAGTGCATGATCATCCACGTGATCAGTGCATGTGGAGTCATGTAGACAATGCATGATAGTGCCGTGATCAGTGCACGATCAGTCCCGTGATGAGTGTATGATCAGCCAAGTGATCAGTGCAAGATAGCTATGTGATCAGTGCATGATCAGCCACGTCATCAGTGCATGATAGCCACGTGAGCAGTGCATACAATTACGTGATCAGTGCATGCGCAATCACGTGATCAGTGCATGAGAGCCACGTGATCAGTGCATGATTATTCACGTGATAGGAGTGTGATCAGCCACGTGAACAGTGCATGCTCAGTCACGTGATCAGGGCCTGCTGAGCTGCGTGATTACTGTCTGCTCATCTGCTTGACAATTGCCAGCTGAGCTGTACGATTTCGGCCTGTCATCTCCTTGACAATTGCCACCTGTGCTGCATAAGTCCTGCCTGCTCATCTACTTCATTATTGCCAGCTGAGCAGCATGATTTCTCAAAGCTGAGTTCCATGATTATAGCCTGCTGACTGATTCCTGCCTACTCAGCTATTTGTTCATTGCCTGCAGATGCACATGATCAGTGTGTGACACCAAACATGATCAGCACATGATCAGTCACATGATGAATGCATGATAAGCCAGGTGATCAGTGCATGATCAATTATGTGATCAGTGCATGATCAGTCATGTGAACAGTACATGGTAGCTGGGTGATCATTGCATGATCAGCCACGTGAGCAGTGCATGATAGCCACGTGATCAGTGCATGATCAGTCACGTGATCTGGGCATGATCAGTCACGTGATCAGTGCATGATCAGTTACCTGATCAGTGCATGATCAGTCACGTGACCAGTGCATGGCAGCTACGTGATCATTGCATGATCAGCCAAGTGATCAGTGCATGATAGCCACGTGATCAGTGCATGATAGCCACGTGATCAGTGCATGATCAGTCACGTGATACGTGTGTGATCAGCCACGTGATCAGTGCATGTTATCCACGTGATCAGTGCAGGATAGCCACGTGATCACTTCATGATTATTTACGTGATCTGTACATGATCAGTCACGTGATACGTGTGTGATCAGCCAACGGATCAGTGCGTGATGAGCCATGTGATCAGTGCAGGATCAATTACGTGATCAGTGCATGATCAGTCACATGACCAGTACATGGTTGCTACGTGATCACTGCGTGATCAGCCACGTGATCAGTGCATGATAGCCACGTGATCAGTGCATGATAGCCACATGATCAGTGCATGAGAGCCACGTGATCAGTGCATGATCAGTCACGTGATACATGTGTGATCAGCCACGTGATCACTGCATGATGAGCCACGTGATCAGTGCAGGATCAATTTCGTGATCAGTGCATGATCAGTCACGTGACCAGTACATGGTTGCTACGTGATCCTTGCATGATCAGCCACGTGAGCAGAGCATGATAGCCACGTGATCAGTGCATGATCAGTCACGTGATCAGTACATGATCAGTCACTTGAACAGTGCATGATCATTTACGTGATCTGTGCATGATCAGTCACGTGACCAGTATATGGTAGCTACGTGATCATTCTTTGACGAGCCACGTGAGCAGTGCATGATAGCCACGTGATGTGTGCATGATCAGTTACGTGAGCAGTCTATGATCAGCCACGTGATCAGTGCATGATATCCAAGTGATCAATGCATGATCAATCACGTGATAAGTGTATGATCAGCCACGTGAACAGTGCATGCTCAGTCACGTGATCAGGGCCTGCTGAGCTGCGTGATTACTGTCTGCTCATCTGCTTGACAATTGCCAGCTGAGCTGCACGATTCCTGCCTGTCATCTGCTTGACAATTGCCAGCTGTGCTGCGTAATTCCTGCCTGCTCAGCTGCTTGATTATTGCCAGCTGAGCAGCATGATTCCTCACAGCTGAGTTCCATGATTATTGCCTGCTGACTGTATGATTCGTGCCTACTCAGCTCTTTGTTTATTGCCTCCAGAGGCACATGATCAGTGTATGATAGCAAACATGATCAGCGCATGATCAGTCACATGATCAGCGCCATTAAGTCACGTGATCACTACATGATAGTCATGTGATCAGTCCATGCTCAGTCACGGTATCAGTGCACGATCAGCCACGTGATCAGTGCATGATCTTTCACATGATTAGTGTATGATCATCCACGTGATCAGTGCATGGGCAGTCATGTGATCAGTGCATGATATAGACGTGATCAGTGCATGATAGCAACGAGATCAGTGCATGATCAGTCACGTGATCAGTGCATGATCAGTCACGTGAACAGTGCATGATAAGTCACCTGATCAGTGAATGATCAATTACGTGATCAGTGCATGATCAGTCACCTGATGGGTGTATGATCATTCACGTGACCTGTACATGGTAGCTACATGATCATTGCATGATCAGCCACGTGAGTAGTGCACGATAGCCACGTGATCACTGCATGATCAGTCACGTGATCAGTGCATGATCAGTAACCTGATGGGTGTATGATCATTCACATGACCGGTACATGGTAGCTATAAGATCAGTGTATGACCAGCCATGTGATAAGTGCATGATAGCCACGTGATCAGTGCATGATCAGCCAAGTGATCAGTGCATGATAGCCACGTGATCAGTGCATGATAGCCACGTGATCAGTGCATGATCAGTCACGTGATACGTGTGTGATCAGCCACGTGATCAGTGCATGTTATCCACGTGATCAGTGCAGGATAGCCACGTGATCACTTCATGATTATTTACGTGATCTGTACATGATCAGTCACGTGATACGTGTGTGATCAGCCAACGGATCAGTGCGTGATGAGCCATGTGATCAGTGCAGGATCAATTACGTGATCAGTGCATGATCAGTCACATGACCAGTACATGGTTGCTACGTGATCACTGCGTGATCAGCCACGTGATCAGTGCATGATAGCCACGTGATCAGTGCATGATAGCCACATGATCAGTGCATGAGAGCCACGTGATCAGTGCATGATCAGTCACGTGATACATGTGTGATCAGCCACGTGATCACTGCATGATGAGCCACGTGATCAGTGCAGGATCAATTTCGTGATCAGTGCATGATCAGTCACGTGACCAGTACATGGTTGCTACGTGATCCTTGCATGATCAGCCACGTGAGCAGAGCATGATAGCCACGTGATCAGTGCATGATCAGTCACGTGATCAGTACATGATCAGTCACTTGAACAGTGCATGATCATTTACGTGATCTGTGCATGATCAGTCACGTGACCAGTATATGGTAGCTACGTGATCATTCTTTGACGAGCCACGTGAGCAGTGCATGATAGCCACGTGATGTGTGCATGATCAGTTACGTGAGCAGTCTATGATCAGCCACGTGATCAGTGCATGATATCCAAGTGATCAATGCATGATCAATCACGTGATAAGTGTATGATCAGCCACGTGAACAGTGCATGCTCAGTCACGTGATCAGGGCCTGCTGAGCTGCGTGATTACTGTCTGCTCATCTGCTTGACAATTGCCAGCTGAGCTGCACGATTCCTGCCTGTCATCTGCTTGACAATTGCCAGCTGTGCTGCGTAATTCCTGCCTGCTCAGCTGCTTGATTATTGCCAGCTGAGCAGCATGATTCCTCACAGCTGAGTTCCATGATTATTGCCTGCTGACTGTATGATTCGTGCCTACTCAGCTCTTTGTTTATTGCCTCCAGAGGCACATGATCAGTGTATGATAGCAAACATGATCAGCGCATGATCAGTCACATGATCAGCGCCATTAAGTCACGTGATCACTACATGATAGTCATGTGATCAGTCCATGCTCAGTCACGGTATCAGTGCACGATCAGCCACGTGATCAGTGCATGATCTTTCACATGATTAGTGTATGATCATCCACGTGATCAGTGCATGGGCAGTCATGTGATCAGTGCATGATATAGACGTGATCAGTGCATGATAGCAACGAGATCAGTGCATGATCAGTCACGTGATCAGTGCATGATCAGTCACGTGAACAGTGCATGATAAGTCACCTGATCAGTGAATGATCAATTACGTGATCAGTGCATGATCAGTCACCTGATGGGTGTATGATCATTCACGTGACCTGTACATGGTAGCTACATGATCATTGCATGATCAGCCACGTGAGTAGTGCACGATAGCCACGTGATCACTGCATGATCAGTCACGTGATCAGTGCATGATCAGTAACCTGATGGGTGTATGATCATTCACATGACCGGTACATGGTAGCTATAAGATCAGTGTATGACCAGCCATGTGATAAGTGCATGATAGCCACGTGATCAGTGCATGATCAGCCAAGTGATCAGTGCATGATCAGTCAAGTGATCAGTGCATGATCCGCCACATGATCAGTGCATGATCAATTACGTCATCAGTGCATGATCAGTCACGTGACCAGTACATGGTAGCTGCGTGATCAGTGTATGACCAGCAAGTGATCAGTGCATGATAGCCACGTGATCAGTGCATGATCAGTCACGTGATCAGTGCATGATCAGCCACATGATCAGTGCATGATCAATTACGTCATCAGTGCATGATCAGTCACGTGACCAGTACATGGTAGCTGCGTGATCATTGCATGATCAGCCAAGTAGCAGTGCATGATAGCCACATGATCAGTGCATGATCAGTCACGTGATCAGTGGATGATTAATTACGTGATCAGTGCATGATCAGTCACGTGACCAGTACATGGTAGCTACGTGATCATTGCATGATCAGCCACGTGATCAGTGCATGATAGCCACGTGATCAGTGCATGATCAATCACGTGATCAGTGTATGATCAGCCACGTGAACAGTGCATGCTCAGTCACGTGATCAGGGCCTGCTGAGCTGCGTGATTACTGTCTGCTCATCTGCTTGACAATTGCCATTTGAGCTGCACGATTCCTGCCT
The DNA here is from genome assembly GCF_002263795.3 of Bos taurus. NCBI lineage: Eukaryota > Metazoa > Chordata > Mammalia > Artiodactyla > Bovidae > Bos > Bos taurus. The sequence continues at coordinate 24,336 of NW_020190228.1, forward strand.
GTCATCTGCTTGACAATTGCCAGCTGTGCTGCGTAATTCCTGCCTGCTCAACTGCTTGATTATTGCCAGCTGAGCAGCATGATTCCTCACACCTGAGTTCCATGATTATTGCCTGCTGACTGTTTGATTCGTGCCTACTCAGCTCTTTGTTTATTGCCTCCAGAGGCACATGATCAGTGTATGATAACAAACATGATCAGCGCATGATCAGTCACATGATCAGAGCCATTAAGTCACGTGATCACTACATGATAGTCATGTGATCAGTCCATGCTCAGTCACGGTATCAGTGCATGATCAACCACGTGATCAGTGCACGATAGCCAGGTAATGAGTGCATGATAGCCAGATGATCAGTGCATTATCAGTCACGTGATCAGTGTATGATCAGCCAAGTAATCAGTGCATGATAGCCAACTGATCAGTAGATGATCAGTCACGTGATCAGTGCATGGTCAGTCACGTGATCATTGCATGATCAGCCGCGTGAATAGTGCATGATCAATAATGTGATCAGTTCATGATCAGTCACGTGATCAGTACATGATCAGTCACGTGAACAGTGCATGATCAGTCATGTGATCAGTGTATGACCAGCCAAGTGATCAGTGCATGATCAGTCACGTGACCAGTGCATGATCAGTCACGTGATCAGTGTATGATCAGCCACGTGATCAGTGTATGATCAACCAAATGATCAGTGAATGATCAATTACGTGATCAGTGCATGGTCAGTCACGTGATCATTGCATGATCAGCCGCGTGAATAGTGCATGATCAATAATGTGATCAGTTCATGATCAGTCATGTGATCAGTACATGATCAGTCACGTGAACAGTGCATGATCAGTCATGTGATCAGTGTATGACCAGCCACGTGATCAGTGCATGATCAGTCACGTGACCAGTGCATGATCAGTCACGTGATCAGTGTATGATCAGCCACGTGATCAGTGTATGATCAACCAAATGATCAGTGAATGATCAATTACGTGATCAGTGCATGATCAGCCACGTGATCAGTGAATGATCAGTCACGTGATCAGTGCATGGTCAGTCACGTGATCAGTGCATGATCATCCACGTGATCAGTGCATGTGGAGTCATGTAGACAATGCATGATAGTGCCGTGATCAGTGCACGATCAGTCCCGTGATGAGTGTATGATCAGCCAAGTGATCAGTGCAAGATAGCTATGTGATCAGTGCATGATCAGCCACGTCATCAGTGCATGATAGCCACGTGAGCAGTGCATACAATTACGTGATCAGTGCATGCGCAATCACGTGATCAGTGCATGAGAGCCACGTGATCAGTGCATGATTATTCACGTGATAGGAGTGTGATCAGCCACGTGAACAGTGCATGCTCAGTCACGTGATCAGGGCCTGCTGAGCTGCGTGATTACTGTCTGCTCATCTGCTTGACAATTGCCAGCTGAGCTGTACGATTTCGGCCTGTCATCTCCTTGACAATTGCCACCTGTGCTGCATAAGTCCTGCCTGCTCATCTACTTCATTATTGCCAGCTGAGCAGCATGATTTCTCAAAGCTGAGTTCCATGATTATAGCCTGCTGACTGATTCCTGCCTACTCAGCTATTTGTTCATTGCCTGCAGATGCACATGATCAGTGTGTGACACCAAACATGATCAGCACATGATCAGTCACATGATGAATGCATGATAAGCCAGGTGATCAGTGCATGATCAATTATGTGATCAGTGCATGATCAGTCATGTGAACAGTACATGGTAGCTGGGTGATCATTGCATGATCAGCCACGTGAGCAGTGCATGATAGCCACGTGATCAGTGCATGATCAGTCACGTGATCTGGGCATGATCAGTCACGTGATCAGTGCATGATCAGTTACCTGATCAGTGCATGATCAGTCACGTGACCAGTGCATGGCAGCTACGTGATCATTGCATGATCAGCCAAGTGATCAGTGCATGATAGCCACGTGATCAGTGCATGATAGCCACGTGATCAGTGCATGATCAGTCACGTGATACGTGTGTGATCAGCCACGTGATCAGTGCATGTTATCCACGTGATCAGTGCAGGATAGCCACGTGATCACTTCATGATTATTTACGTGATCTGTACATGATCAGTCACGTGATACGTGTGTGATCAGCCAACGGATCAGTGCGTGATGAGCCATGTGATCAGTGCAGGATCAATTACGTGATCAGTGCATGATCAGTCACATGACCAGTACATGGTTGCTACGTGATCACTGCGTGATCAGCCACGTGATCAGTGCATGATAGCCACGTGATCAGTGCATGATAGCCACATGATCAGTGCATGAGAGCCACGTGATCAGTGCATGATCAGTCACGTGATACATGTGTGATCAGCCACGTGATCACTGCATGATGAGCCACGTGATCAGTGCAGGATCAATTTCGTGATCAGTGCATGATCAGTCACGTGACCAGTACATGGTTGCTACGTGATCCTTGCATGATCAGCCACGTGAGCAGAGCATGATAGCCACGTGATCAGTGCATGATCAGTCACGTGATCAGTACATGATCAGTCACTTGAACAGTGCATGATCATTTACGTGATCTGTGCATGATCAGTCACGTGACCAGTATATGGTAGCTACGTGATCATTCTTTGACGAGCCACGTGAGCAGTGCATGATAGCCACGTGATGTGTGCATGATCAGTTACGTGAGCAGTCTATGATCAGCCACGTGATCAGTGCATGATATCCAAGTGATCAATGCATGATCAATCACGTGATAAGTGTATGATCAGCCACGTGAACAGTGCATGCTCAGTCACGTGATCAGGGCCTGCTGAGCTGCGTGATTACTGTCTGCTCATCTGCTTGACAATTGCCAGCTGAGCTGCACGATTCCTGCCTGTCATCTGCTTGACAATTGCCAGCTGTGCTGCGTAATTCCTGCCTGCTCAGCTGCTTGATTATTGCCAGCTGAGCAGCATGATTCCTCACAGCTGAGTTCCATGATTATTGCCTGCTGACTGTATGATTCGTGCCTACTCAGCTCTTTGTTTATTGCCTCCAGAGGCACATGATCAGTGTATGATAGCAAACATGATCAGCGCATGATCAGTCACATGATCAGCGCCATTAAGTCACGTGATCACTACATGATAGTCATGTGATCAGTCCATGCTCAGTCACGGTATCAGTGCACGATCAGCCACGTGATCAGTGCATGATCTTTCACATGATTAGTGTATGATCATCCACGTGATCAGTGCATGGGCAGTCATGTGATCAGTGCATGATATAGACGTGATCAGTGCATGATAGCAACGAGATCAGTGCATGATCAGTCACGTGATCAGTGCATGATCAGTCACGTGAACAGTGCATGATAAGTCACCTGATCAGTGAATGATCAATTACGTGATCAGTGCATGATCAGTCACCTGATGGGTGTATGATCATTCACGTGACCTGTACATGGTAGCTACATGATCATTGCATGATCAGCCACGTGAGTAGTGCACGATAGCCACGTGATCACTGCATGATCAGTCACGTGATCAGTGCATGATCAGTAACCTGATGGGTGTATGATCATTCACATGACCGGTACATGGTAGCTATAAGATCAGTGTATGACCAGCCATGTGATAAGTGCATGATAGCCACGTGATCAGTGCATGATCAGCCAAGTGATCAGTGCATGATAGCCACGTGATCAGTGCATGATAGCCACGTGATCAGTGCATGATCAGTCACGTGATACGTGTGTGATCAGCCACGTGATCAGTGCATGTTATCCACGTGATCAGTGCAGGATAGCCACGTGATCACTTCATGATTATTTACGTGATCTGTACATGATCAGTCACGTGATACGTGTGTGATCAGCCAACGGATCAGTGCGTGATGAGCCATGTGATCAGTGCAGGATCAATTACGTGATCAGTGCATGATCAGTCACATGACCAGTACATGGTTGCTACGTGATCACTGCGTGATCAGCCACGTGATCAGTGCATGATAGCCACGTGATCAGTGCATGATAGCCACATGATCAGTGCATGAGAGCCACGTGATCAGTGCATGATCAGTCACGTGATACATGTGTGATCAGCCACGTGATCACTGCATGATGAGCCACGTGATCAGTGCAGGATCAATTTCGTGATCAGTGCATGATCAGTCACGTGACCAGTACATGGTTGCTACGTGATCCTTGCATGATCAGCCACGTGAGCAGAGCATGATAGCCACGTGATCAGTGCATGATCAGTCACGTGATCAGTACATGATCAGTCACTTGAACAGTGCATGATCATTTACGTGATCTGTGCATGATCAGTCACGTGACCAGTATATGGTAGCTACGTGATCATTCTTTGACGAGCCACGTGAGCAGTGCATGATAGCCACGTGATGTGTGCATGATCAGTTACGTGAGCAGTCTATGATCAGCCACGTGATCAGTGCATGATATCCAAGTGATCAATGCATGATCAATCACGTGATAAGTGTATGATCAGCCACGTGAACAGTGCATGCTCAGTCACGTGATCAGGGCCTGCTGAGCTGCGTGATTACTGTCTGCTCATCTGCTTGACAATTGCCAGCTGAGCTGCACGATTCCTGCCTGTCATCTGCTTGACAATTGCCAGCTGTGCTGCGTAATTCCTGCCTGCTCAGCTGCTTGATTATTGCCAGCTGAGCAGCATGATTCCTCACAGCTGAGTTCCATGATTATTGCCTGCTGACTGTATGATTCGTGCCTACTCAGCTCTTTGTTTATTGCCTCCAGAGGCACATGATCAGTGTATGATAGCAAACATGATCAGCGCATGATCAGTCACATGATCAGCGCCATTAAGTCACGTGATCACTACATGATAGTCATGTGATCAGTCCATGCTCAGTCACGGTATCAGTGCACGATCAGCCACGTGATCAGTGCATGATCTTTCACATGATTAGTGTATGATCATCCACGTGATCAGTGCATGGGCAGTCATGTGATCAGTGCATGATATAGACGTGATCAGTGCATGATAGCAACGAGATCAGTGCATGATCAGTCACGTGATCAGTGCATGATCAGTCACGTGAACAGTGCATGATAAGTCACCTGATCAGTGAATGATCAATTACGTGATCAGTGCATGATCAGTCACCTGATGGGTGTATGATCATTCACGTGACCTGTACATGGTAGCTACATGATCATTGCATGATCAGCCACGTGAGTAGTGCACGATAGCCACGTGATCACTGCATGATCAGTCACGTGATCAGTGCATGATCAGTAACCTGATGGGTGTATGATCATTCACATGACCGGTACATGGTAGCTATAAGATCAGTGTATGACCAGCCATGTGATAAGTGCATGATAGCCACGTGATCAGTGCATGATCAGCCAAGTGATCAGTGCATGATCAGTCAAGTGATCAGTGCATGATCCGCCACATGATCAGTGCATGATCAATTACGTCATCAGTGCATGATCAGTCACGTGACCAGTACATGGTAGCTGCGTGATCAGTGTATGACCAGCAAGTGATCAGTGCATGATAGCCACGTGATCAGTGCATGATCAGTCACGTGATCAGTGCATGATCAGCCACATGATCAGTGCATGATCAATTACGTCATCAGTGCATGATCAGTCACGTGACCAGTACATGGTAGCTGCGTGATCATTGCATGATCAGCCAAGTAGCAGTGCATGATAGCCACATGATCAGTGCATGATCAGTCACGTGATCAGTGGATGATTAATTACGTGATCAGTGCATGATCAGTCACGTGACCAGTACATGGTAGCTACGTGATCATTGCATGATCAGCCACGTGATCAGTGCATGATAGCCACGTGATCAGTGCATGATCAATCACGTGATCAGTGTATGATCAGCCACGTGAACAGTGCATGCTCAGTCACGTGATCAGGGCCTGCTGAGCTGCGTGATTACTGTCTGCTCATCTGCTTGACAATTGCCATTTGAGCTGCACGATTCCTGCCTGTCATCTGCTTGACAATTGCCAGCTGTGCTGCGTAATTCCTGCCTGCTCAACTGCTTGATTATTGCCAGCTGAGCAGCATGATTCCTCACACCTGAGTTCCATGATTATTGCCTGCTGACTGTTTGATTCGTGCCTACTCAGCTCTTTGTTTATTGCCTCCAGAGGCACATGATCAGTGTATGATAACAAACATGATCAGCGCATGATCAGTCACATGATCAGAGCCATTAAGTCACGTGATCACTACATGATAGTCATGTGATCAGTCCATGCTCAGTCACGGTATCAGTGCATGATCAACCACGTGATCAGTGCACGATAGCCAGGTAATGAGTGCATGATAGCCAGATGATCAGTGCATTATCAGTCACGTGATCAGTGTATGATCAGCCAAGTAATCAGTGCATGATAGCCAACTGATCAGTAGATGATCAGTCACGTGATCAGTGCATGGTCAGTCACGTGATCATTGCATGATCAGCCACGTGAATAGTGCATGATCAATAATGTGATCAGTTCATGATCAGTCACGTGATCAGTACATGATCAGTCACGTGAACAGTGCATGATCAGTCATGTGATCAGTGTATGACCAGCCAAGTGATCAGTGCATGATAGCCACGTGATCAGTGCATGATCAGTCACGTGACCAGTGCATGATCAGTCACGTGATCAGTGTATGATCAGCCACGTGATCAGTGTATGATCAACCAAATGATCAGTGAATGATCAATTACGTGATCAGTGCATGATCAGCCACGTGATCAGTGAATGATCAGTCACGTGATCAGTGCATGGTCAGTCACGTGATCAGTGCATGATCATCCACGTGATCAGTGCATGTGGAGTCATGTAGACAATGCATGATAGTGCCGTGATCAGTGCACGATCAGTCCCGTGATGAGTGTATGATCAGCCAAGTGATCAGTGCAAGATAGCTATGTGATCAGTGCATGATCAGCCACGTCATCAGTGCATGATAGCCACGTGAGCAGTGCATACAATTACGTGATCAGTGCATGCGCAATCACGTGATCAGTGCATGAGAGCCACGTGATCAGTGCATGATTATTCACGTGATAGGAGTGTGATCAGCCACGTGAACAGTGCATGCTCAGTCACGTGATCAGGGCCTGCTGAGCTGCGTGATTACTGTCTGCTCATCTGCTTGACAATTGCCAGCTGAGCTGTACGATTTCGGCCTGTCATCTCCTTGACAATTGCCACCTGTGCTGCATAAGTCCTGCCTGCTCATCTACTTCATTATTGCCAGCTGAGCAGCATGATTTCTCAAAGCTGAGTTCCATGATTATAGCCTGCTGACTGATTCCTGCCTACTCAGCTATTTGTTCATTGCCTGCAGATGCACATGATCAGTGTGTGACACCAAACATGATCAGCACATGATCAGTCACATGATGAATGCATGATAAGCCAGGTGATCAGTGCATGATCAATTATGTGATCAGTGCATGATCAGTCATGTGAACAGTACATGGTAGCTGGGTGATCATTGCATGATCAGCCACGTGAGCAGTGCATGATAGCCACGTGATCAGTGCATGATCAGTCACGTGATCTGGGCATGATCAGTCACGTGATCAGTGCATGATCAGTCACGTGATCAGTGCATGATCAGTTACCTGATCAGTGCATGATCAGTCACGTGACCAGTGCATGGCAGCTACGTGATCATTGCATGATCAGCCAAGTGATCAGTGCATGATAGCCACGTGATCAGTGCATGATAGCCACGTGATCAGTGCATGATCAGTCACGTGATACGTGTGTGATCAGCCACGTGATCAGTGCATGTTATCCACGTGATCAGTGCAGGATAGCCACGTGATCACTTCATGATTATTTACGTGATCTGTACATGATCAGTCACGTGATACGTGTGTGATCAGCCAACGGATCAGTGCGTGATGAGCCATGTGATCAGTGCAGGATCAATTACGTGATCAGTGCATGATCAGTCACATGACCAGTACATGGTTGCTACGTGATCACTGCGTGATCAGCCACGTGATCAGTGCATGATAGCCACGTGATCAGTGCATGATAGCCACATGATCAGTGCATGAGAGCCACGTGATCAGTGCATGATCAGTCACGTGATACATGTGTGATCAGCCACGTGATCACTGCATGATGAGCCACGTGATCAGTGCAGGATCAATTTCGTGATCAGTGCATGATCAGTCACGTGACCAGTACATGGTTGCTACGTGATCCTTGCATGATCAGCCACGTGAGCAGAGCATGATAGCCACGTGATCAGTGCATGATCAGTCACGTGATCAGTACATGATCAGTCACTTGAACAGTGCATGATCATTTACGTGATCTGTGCATGATCAGTCACGTGACCAGTATATGGTAGCTACGTGATCATTCTTTGACGAGCCACGTGAGCAGTGCATGATAGCCACGTGATGTGTGCATGATCAGTTACGTGAGCAGTCTATGATCAGCCACGTGATCAGTGCATGATATCCAAGTGATCAATGCATGATCAATCACGTGATAAGTGTATGATCAGCCACGTGAACAGTGCATGCTCAGTCACGTGATCAGGGCCTGCTGAGCTGCGTGATTACTGTCTGCTCATCTGCTTGACAATTGCCAGCTGAGCTGCACGATTCCTGCCTGTCATCTGCTTGACAATTGCCAGCTGTGCTGCGTAATTCCTGCCTGCTCAGCTGCTTGATTATTGCCAGCTGAGCAGCATGATTCCTCACAGCTGAGTTCCATGATTATTGCCTGCTGACTGTATGATTCGTGCCTACTCAGCTCTTTGTTTATTGCCTCCAGAGGCACATGATCAGTGTATGATAGCAAACATGATCAGCGCATGATCAGTCACATGATCAGCGCCATTAAGTCACGTGATCACTACATGATAGTCATGTGATCAGTCCATGCTCAGTCACGGTATCAGTGCACGATCAGCCACGTGATCAGTGCATGATCTTTCACATGATTAGTGTATGATCATCCACGTGATCAGTGCATGGGCAGTCATGTGATCAGTGCATGATATAGACGTGATCAGTGCATGATAGCAACGAGATCAGTGCATGATCAGTCACGTGATCAGTGCATGATCAGTCACGTGAACAGTGCATGATAAGTCACCTGATCAGTGAATGATCAATTACGTGATCAGTGCATGATCAGTCCACCTGATGGGTGTATGATCATTCACCGTGACCTGTACATGGTAGCTACATGATCATTGCAATGATCAGCCACGTGAGTAGTGCACGATAGCCACGTGATCACTGCATGATCAGTCACGTGATCAGTGCATGATCAGTAACCTGATGGGTGTATGATCATTCACATGACCGGTACATGGTAGCTATAAGATCAGTGTATGACCAGCCATGTGATAAGTGCATGATAGCCACGTGATCAGTGCATGATCAGCCAAGTGATCAGTGCATGATAGCCACGTGATCAGTGCATGATAGCCACGTGATCAGTGCATGATCAGTCACGTGATACGTGTGTGATCAGCCACGTGATCAGTGCATGTTATCCACGTGATCAGTGCAGGATAGCCACGTGATCACTTCATGATTATTTACGTGATCTGTACATGATCAGTCACGTGATACGTGTGTGATCAGCCAACGATCAGTGCGTGATGAGCCATGTGATCAGTGCAGGATCAATTACGTGATCAGTGCATGATCAGTCACATGACCAGTACATGGTTGCTACGTGATCCACTGCGTGATCAGCCACGTGATCAGTGGCATGATAGCCACGTGATCAGTGCATGATAGCCACATGATCAGTGCATGAGAGCCACGTGATCAGTGCATGATCAGTCACGTGATACATGTGTGATCAGCCACGTGATCACTGCATGATGAGCCACGTGATCAGTGCAGGATCAATTTCGTGATCAGTGCATGATCAGTCACGTGACCAGTACATGGTTGCTACGTGATCCTTGCATGATCAGCCACCGTGAGCAGAGCATGATAGCCACGTGATCAGTGCATGATCAGTCACGTGATCAGTACATGATCAGTCACTTGAACAGTGCATGATCATTTACGTGATCTGTGCATGATCAGTCACGTGACCAGTATATGGTAGCTACGTGATCATTCTTTGACGAGCCACGTGAGCAGTGCATGATAGCCACGTGATGTGTGCATGATCAGTTACGTGAGCAGTCTATGATCAGCCACGTGATCAGTGCATGATATCCAAGTGATCAATGCATGATCAATCACGTGATAAGTGTATGATCAGCCACGTGAAACAGTGCATGCTCAGTCACGTGATCAGGGCCTGCTGAGCTGCGTGATTACTGTCTGCTCATCTGCTTGACAATTGCCAGCTGAGCTGCACGATTCCTGCCTGTCATCTGCTTGACAATTGCCAGCTGTGCTGCGTAATTCCTGCCTGCTCAGCTGCTTGATTATTGCCAGCTGAGCAGCCATGATTCCTCACAGCTGAGTTCCATGATTATTGCCTGCTGAACTGTATGATTCCGTTGCCTACTCAGCTCTTTGTTTAATTGCCTCCAGAGGCACATGAATCAGTGTAGTGATAGCAACATGATCAGCGCATGATCAGTCACATGATCAGCGCCATTAAGTCACGTGATCACTACATGATAGTCATGTGATCAGTCCATGCTCAGTCACGGTATCAGTGCACGATCAGCCACGTGATCAGTGCATGATCTTTCACATGATTAGTGTATGATCATCCACGTGATCAGTGCATGGGCAGTCATGTGATCAGTGCATGATATAGACGTGATCAGTGCATGATAGCAACGAGATCAGTGCATGATCAGTCACGTGATCAGTGCATGATCAGTCACGTGAACAGTGCATGATAAGTCACCTGATCAGTGAATGATCAATTACGTGATCAGTGCATGATCAGTCACCTGATGGGTGTATGATCATTCACGTGACCTGTACATGGTAGCTACATGATCATTGCATGATCAGCCACGTGAGTAGTGCACGATAGCCACGTGATCACTGCATGATCAGTCACGTGATCAGTGCATGATCAGTAACCTGATGGGTGTATGATCATTCACATGACCGGTACATGGTAGCTATAAGATCAGTGTATGACCAGCCATGTGATAAGTGCATGATAGCCACGTGATCAGTGCATGATCAGCCAAGTGATCAGTGCATGATCAGTCAAGTGATCAGTGCATGATCCGCCACATGATCAGTGCATGATCAATTACGTCATCAGTGCATGATCAGTCACGTGACCAGTACATGGTAGCT
>NW_020190229.1:0-16978 GCF_002263795.3 Bos taurus
ATGATGCACTGGTCACGTGGCTGATCATACACTGATCACATGACTGATCATGCACTAATCACGTTGTGGATCATGCACTGATCACGTGGCTGATAATACACTGATTATGTGGCTGATCATACACTGATCACGTGGCTGATCATGCACTGATCACGTGGCTGATCATGCACTAATCACTTTTCAGCTTTGATTCATGCACTGATTACGTGGCAGACCATACACTGATCACATGACTGATCATGCACTGATCGCGTGCCTGATCATGCACTGATCACGTAACTGCACATGCACTGATCATGTGACTGAGCATGCACTGATCACGTAGCTGATCATGCACTGATCACGAAGTTGATCATACACTGATCACGTGAGTGTGCATGCACTGATCACTGGCGGATCATGCAATGATCACGTGGCTGATCATGCACTGATCACGTAGCTCTCATGCACTGATCACATGTCAATCATGCCCGGATCCCGTGGCTGGTCATGCACTGATCACGTGAGTGTGCATGCACTGATCACGTGGCTGCTCATACACTGATCACGTGGCTGATCTTGCACTTATCACGTGGCTGATCATACAGTGATTACATGAATGATCATGCACTAATCACGTTGTGGATTATACAATGATCACATGACTGTGCATGTTACTGATCACGTGGCTGATCATACACTGATACATTACTGATCATGCACTGTTCACGTGCGTGCCTGATCATTCACAGATCACGTGGCTGATCATGCACTGATTACGAAGCTGATCATACCCTGATCACATAACTGTGCATGCACTGATCACGTGGCTGATCATGCACTGATCATGTGGAGGATCATACACTGATCACGTGTCTGAACATACTCTGATCACGTGGCTGATCAGGCACTGATGACGTGGCTGATCATACTCTGAACACGAAGCAGAAAATACACTGATTACTTGACTGCATGCACTGATCAAATGGCTATCATGCACTGATCACGTGTCTATCATGCACTGATCACGTGACTGCGCATTAAATGAACACATACCTGTTCACGCACTGTTTACGTGGCTACCATGCATTGATCACGTGACTGATCATGCACTGATCACCTTGCGTATCATGCACTGATCACATGACAGCGCATGAACTGATCACGTGGATATTATACACTGATCAAGTGAAAGATCATGCACTAATCACGTGACTGATCATGCACTGATCACGTGGCTATCATGCACTGATCACGTGACTGATCATGCACTAGTCACGTGGCTATCATGCACTGATCACGTGGCTGATCATACAGTGATCACGTGACTGATCAGGCACTGATCACGTGCCTGATCATGCACTGATCACGTGACTTAGCATGCAGTGATCTCGTGTCTGAATGGTGCTGATCATGTGACTAATCAAGAACTGATCACGTGGCTATCATGCACTGATCACGTGACTGCGCATGCACTAATAATGTGTATGGTCATACACTGATCACGTCACAGATCACGCACTGATCACGTGACTGATCATGCAGTGATCACGTGGCTGATCATGCACTGATCACGAAGCTGATCATAGTCCAATGACGTGAGTGTGCATGCACTGATCACATGGCTGATCATGCACTAATCACGTTGTGGATGATGCACTGATCACGTGGCTGATCATACAATGATCACATGACTGATCATGAACTAATCACTTTGTGGATCATGCACTGATCACGTGGCTGTTCTTGCACTTATCACATGGCTGATCATACAGTGAGTACATGACTGATCATGTACTAATCACGTTGTGGATCATGCACTGATCACATGACTGTGCATGCATTGATCATGTGGCTGATCATGCAATGATCACGTGGCTGATCATGCACTGATCACGAAGCTGATCATACTCTGATCACATGGCTGTGCATGCACTGATCATGTGGCTGATCATGCACTGATCATGTGGCTGATGATACACTGATCACGTGGCTGATCAGGCACTGATCACGTGGCTGATCGTACTCTGAACACGTAGCTGAAAATACACTGATCACGAGACTGCATGCACTGATCACTTGACTGTGCATGCACTGAGCACGTGGATGATAATACGCTGAACACTTGACTGCTTATGCACTAAAAAATGGCTGATCATGCACTGATCACATGACTGATCATGCACTGATCACTTGACTGATCATGCACTGATTAATCATATGCTGGTCACGTGGCTATCATGTACTGATCACTTGGCTGATCATACACTGATCACGTGACTGATCATGCATAGATCACGTGACTATCATGCACTGATCACTTGATTGTGCATGCAATAATCACGTGGATGATCACGCATTTATCACGTGGCTGATCTTGCAGTAATCACATGGCGGAACATGAACTGATCACGTGACTTAGCATGCAGTGATCTCGTGGCTGATCATACACTGCTCACGTGACTGATCATGCACTAATCACGTTGTTGATGATGCACTGATCACGTGGCTGATCATACACTGATCACTTGGGTGATCATGAACTGATCACGGGGCTTATCATACACTGATCACATGAATGATCATGCACTAATCACGTTGTGGATGATGCACTGATCACGTGGCTGATCAGGCACGGTTCACGTGGCTGATCATACTCTGAACACGAAGCTGAAAATACAGTGATCACGTGACTGCATGCACTGATCACGTGGCTATCATGCACTGATCACGTGACTGATCATGCACTAGACACGTCGCTATCATGCACTGATCACGTGGCTGTTCATACAGTGATCACGTGACTGATCATGCACTGATCACGTGCCTGATCATGACTGATCACGTGACTTAGCATGCAGTGATCTCGTGTCTGAATGGTGCTGATCATATGACTAATCAAGAACTGATCACGTGGCTGTAATGCACTGATCACGTGACTGCCCATGCACGAATCACGTGACTGCACATACACTGATCACGTAATTGAAGGCAATGATACCGTGGCTATCATGCACTGATCAGGTGGCTGATCATGCACTGCTCATGTGACTGAGCATGCACTGATCACGTAGCTATCAGGCATTGATCACTTGTCTTTCATGCACTGAACACATGGCTGATCAGACAATGATCACGTGACTGCACAGGCACTGATCACGTGGCTGATCATACAGTGATCACGTGGCTGATCATGCACTGATTACGCGGCTGATCAAGCACTGATCACGTAGCTATCATGCACTGATCACATGGCTATCATGCACTGATCCCATGGCGGATCATGCACTGGTCACGTGACTGATCATGCACTGATAACACGCCTGATCATGCACTTATCACGTGCTGATCTGATCATGCACTGATCTCGTGACTGATCATGCACTGATGTGGCTGATCATGCACTGATCACGAAGCTGATCATACACTGATCACTGTGACTGTGCATGCACTGATCACATGGCTGATCATGCACTGATCACGAAGCTGATCATACACTAATCACGTGATGTGCATGCACTGATCACAAGGCTGATCATGCACTGATCACTTGGCTGATGCACTGATCATGCTTGGCTGATCATCCGCTGATCAGTGGCTAATCATGCACTGATCACATGACGGCCTATGAACTGATCACGTGGATATTATACACTGATCACCTGACTGATCATGCACTAGTCACGTGTCTATCATGCGCTGATGACGTGGCTGATCATTAACTGATCACGTGGCTGATCATGCACTAATCACTTTGTGGATCATGCACTGATTACGTGGCAGATCATACACTGATCACATGACTGATCATGCACTGATCACGTGGCTGATCATGCACTCATCACGAAGCTGATCATCCAGTGATCACTTGACTCTGCATGCACTGATCACGTGGCTGAGCATTCACTGATCACGTGGCTGATGATACACTGATCACATTACTGATCATGCACGTTTCACGTGCCTGATCTTTCACTGATCACGTGGCTGATCATGCAATGATCACGTGGCTGATCATACACTTATCACATTACTGATCATGCACGTTTCACGTGCCTGATCATTACTGATCACGTGGCTGATCATGCACTGATCACGAAGCAGATCATACACTGATCAATGACTGTGCATGCACTGATCACTTGACTGATCATGCACTGATCACGTGGCTTATCATAACACTGATCACGTGGCTGATAATACTCTCTGATCACGTGGCTGATCAGGCACTGATCACGTGGCTGATCATACTCTGAACACGAAGCTGAAAATATACTGATCACGGACTGTATGCACTGATCAGCGTGTCTATCATGCACTGAACACGTGAACTGAACATGACTGAACACTTACCTGTTCATGCACTGATTACGTGGCTATCACGCTCTGATCACATGGCGATCATGCATTGATCACGTGACTGATTATGCACTGATTGCGTAGCTGTCATGCACTGATCACATGACTGCACATGCCATGATCACGTAACTGATCTTTCACTGATCACATGGACAGTGCATGAACTGATCACGTGGATATTGTACACTGATCAAGTGACAGATCATGCACTAATCACGTGACTGATTTCACTGATCACGTGGCTATCATGCACTGATCACATGACTGATCAAGCACTAGTCACGTGGCTATAATGCACTGATCACGTGGCTGATCATACACTGATCACGTTGCTGACCATGCACTGATCACGTGCCTGATCATGCATGATTCACGTGACTTAGCATGCAGTGATCTCGTGTCTGAATGGTGCTGATCATGTGATTATCAAGAACTGATCCCATGGCTGATCATGCACTGGTCACGTGACTTATCATGCACTGATCACACGCTGATCATGCACTTATCACGTGACTGATCAGACACGGATCTCGTGACTGACATGCACTGATCATGTGGCTGATCATGCACTGATCACGAAGATGATCATACACTGATCACTTGACTGTGCATGCACTGATCACATGGCTGATCATGCACTGATCACGTGGCTGATCATGCACTGATCACGAAGCTGATCATAACACTAATCACGTGACTGTGCATGCACTGAATCAGAAGGCTGATCATGCACTGATCACGTGGCTCCTCATGTGCTGATCCACGTGGCTGATCATGCACTAATCACGTGACTGTGCGTGCACTGATCACAAGGCTGATCATGCACTGATCACGTTGCTGATGATACACTGATCAACGTGACTGTGCATGCACTAATCACGTGACAGATCATGCACTGATGACGTGGCTATCATGCACTGATCACGTGACTGTGCGTGCACTGATCACAAGGCTGATCATGCACTGACACGTTGCTGATGATACACTGATCACGTGACTGTGCCATGCACTAATCCCGTGACTGACCATGCAATGATCACGTTGCGTATCATGCACTAATACCATGACAGCGCATGAACTGATCACGTGGATATTAACACTGATCACGTGACTGATCATGCACTAGTTCACGTAGCTGATCCTGCACTGATAACCTGGCTATAATACACTGAGCACGTGACTGATCATGCACTGATAATAAGCCTGATCATGCACTTGATACAGTGTCTGATCATTGCACTACTCACGTGCTGATCATGCACTGATCACGTGCGCTGATCATGCACTGATCACGTGGCTGAATAAAGCACTGATCACCTGACTGATCATGCACTGATCATCGAGCCTGATCATGCACTTGTAACGTGTCTGATCATGCAATACTCACGTGACTGATCATGCACTGATCACTTTGACTTGCATCATGCACTGATCATGAGCTTGATCATGCACTGATCACGGGCCTGTTCATGCCACTGATCACGTGGCTGATCCTGCACTGATCACGAAGCTGATCATACACTGATCACGTGACTGTGCATGCAATGATCACTCTGGCTGGTCATGTACTGATCACGTGGCTGATCATGCACTGATAAACCCTGGCTATCATACACTGATCACAGTGAGTTGATCATGCATTCTTCACATGCATTGATCATTGCACTGATCACGTTGCTGATCATGCACTAAATCACGTTGTGGATCCATACACTGATCACAGGACTGTGCATGCACTGATCATGTGGCTGATCATGTACTGATCATGTGGCTGATGAATACAACTGATCACGTGGCTGATCATGCACTGATCACGTGGCTGATCGTACTCTGACACGAAGCTGAAAAAATACACTGATCACGCAGACTGCATGCACTGATCACTTGACCTGCGCATGCACTGATCACGTGGATGATAATACGCTGATCACTTGGACTGCTTATGCACTAAAATAAAATGGCTGATCATGCACTGATCACATGACTGATCATTCACTGATCACTTGACTGATCATGCACTGATTAATCATGTGCTGGTCACGGTGGCTATCATGCACTGATCAGTTCGCTGATCATACACTGATCACGTGACTGATCATGCATAGATCACGTGACTATCATGCACTGATTACTTGATTGTGCATGCAGTAATCACGTGAATGATCACGCATTTATCACTGGCTGATCATGCATAATCCAGGGCGGAACATGAATTGATCACGTGACTTAGCATGCAGTGTCTCGTGTCTGAATTGTGCTGATCATGTGACTAATCAAGAACTGATCACGTGGCTGAGCATACACTGATCACGTGGCTGATCTTGCACTTATCACGTGGCTGATCATACAGAGATTACATGACTGATCATGCACTAATCACGTTGTGGATCATGCACTGATCACGTGACTGATCCATGCACTAGTCACGTGGCGGAACATGAAACTGATCACGTGACTTAGCATGCAGTGATCTTCGTGTCTGAATGGTGCTGATCATTTGACTAATCAAGAATTGATCCACGTGGCTATAATGCACTGATCACGTGACTGCACATGCAGGTTTCACGTAATTGTAGACAATGGATCACGTGGCTATCATGCCCTGATCACCGTGTCGTACCATGCACTGAACACAGTGGCTGATGCAAACACTGGATCACGTGGCTGATCAATGCACTGATCCACTTGACTGATCAATGCACTGATCACAGTGCTGATCATGCACTACTCACCTGACTGATCATGGACTGATCACGTGACTGATCCTGCACCTGATCACGGAGGCCTGATCATACACTGATAACTGGCTATCATCCCACTGATACCGTGAGGATCATGCACTTCTTTCACGTGCATGATCATAGCCACTGATCTACGTGTCTTAGCATGCACTTAATCATGCTTACTGATCATCCACTGGTCAGGTGGCTATCATGCACTTGTTTTACCTGGCTGATTCATGCAACTGATCACATGGCTGTAGTGACAATGATCCACTTGGGCTCTGCATGCACGGATCCATGAGGATGGTTATACCACGTGATCAGTGACTGGATCATTGGCCACTGATCATGTGTCTTGATCCATGCACTGATAAAGTGGTTGATCATGCACTGATCACTTGATTGTGCATGCAATAATCACGTGGATGATCATGCACTGATCACGTGGCTGATCATACACTGATCACGTGGCTGATCATGCACTGATTACGTGGCTGATCCATGCACTGATCACGTAGCTATCATGCAAATGATCATATGGATATTATGCACTGATCCCATGGCTCATCATTGCAGCTGACCACGTGGCTGATCATACATCCGAACACGTGGACTGATCCATGCACTCTTTAACCTGTCTATCATGCACTGATTACGTAGCTGATCATGCACTGATCACATGACTGATCATGCCCTGAAGACGTGACTGATCATGCACTGATCACGTGGCTATCATGGCACTGATGATATGCCTCAGGAGGCAATAACCAAAGAGCTGAGCAAGCACGAATTCACGCAATCAGCAGGCAATAATCAAGGACCTCAGCTGTGGATGAATCATGCTGCTCAGCTGGCAATTATCCAGCAGCTGAATAAGGCAGGAATAAGACGGCTAAGCTTGCAATTGTCAAGCAGATGAGCAGGGCAGGAATCACGCAGCTCAGTAGGCCCTGGTCACGTGACTCAGCAGGCACTGTCACGTGGCTGATCATACACTGATCACGTGACTGCAACATGCACTGATTAAGTGGCTGATTCATACAGTGATCACATGGTTGATCATGCCCTGATCACGTGGATGATCATGCACTAATCATGTTTCTGATCATGCACTGTTCAGGTGGCTATCATGCACTGATCCCGTGGCTGATCATGCCCTCATAATCTGGCTATCAAACACTGATCATGTGACTGACCATGCACTATTCACGGGCCTAATCATGCACTGATCACTTGGCTGATCATGCACCGATCTCGTGGCTGATCATACACTGATCACATGACTGATCATGCACTGATCATGTGCCTGATCATGCCCTGATCACGTACCTAATCACGCACTGATCATTTGGCTGATCATACACTGAGCATGTGACTGTGCATGCACTGATTACGTGGCTGACCATGCACTGATCACTTGGTTGATCATACACTGATCACGTGGCTGATCATGCACTGATCACATATCTATAAGGCACTGATCCCATGACTGCGCAATGAATTGAATCACGTGATTATTCATACACTGATCACCATGTCAGATCATGCACTGATCATCTGGCTATCATGCATAATCACGTAGCTGATCTGGAACAGATCAGGGGACTGATCATGCAGTGATCACGTCGCTTATCATGCACTGATCTCGAGATTTGCGCATGAATGATCATATGGATAATCACACACTGATTACGTGACAGATCATGCACTGAACACGTGACTTATCATGCACTGATCACGTGGCTGATCATGCACTGATCATTGTGACTGAGCATGCACTGATCACGTAGCTGATCATGCAGTGATCACGAAGGTGATCATACACTGATCACGTGAGTGTGCATCGCACTGATCACGTGGCGGATTATGCAATGATCACGTGGCTGATCATGCACTGATCACGTAGCTCTCATGCACTGATCACCATGGCAATCATGACCTGATCACGTGGCTGATCATGCACTGATCGCGTGACTGATCATGCACTAGTCACCTGGCTATCATGCACTGATCACGTGGCTGATCATGCACTGACCTCGAAGCTGATCATACACTGATCACGTGAGTAGTGCATGCAATGATCACATGGCTGATCATGCACTGATCACGTGGCTATAATGCAATGATCACGTGACTTCGCATGCACTGAATAATATGGATGGTCATACACTGATCATGTCCACAGATCACCCACTGATCAACGTGACTGATCATGCACTGATCACGTGACTCATTCATGCACTGATCACGAAGCTGATCACACTCCAATCACGTGAGTGTGCATGCACTGATCACGTGGCTGATCATGCACTAATCACGTTGTGGATGATGCACTGATCACGTGCTGATCATGCAACTGATCACGAAGCTGATCATAGTCCAATCACTTGAGTGTGCATGCACTGATCACGTGGCTGATCATGATCTAATCACGTTGTGGATGATGCACTGATCACGTGGCTGATCATTCACTGATCACATGACTGATCATGAAACTAATCACGTTGAGGATCATGCACTGACCACGTGGCTGTTTCTTGCACTTATCACGTGGCTGATCATACAGTGATTACATGACTGATCATGCACTAATCACGTTGTGGATCATGCACTGATCACATGACTGTGCATGCATTGATCATGTTGCTGATCATGCACTGATCACGTGGCTGATCATGCACTGATCACAAGGATGATCATACACTGAGCACATCACTGTGCATGCACTGATCATGTGGCTGATCATGCACTGATCATGTGGCTGATGAAACACTGATCACGTGGCTGATCAGGCACTGATCACGTGGCTGATCGTACTCTGAACACGAAGCTGAAAATACACTGATCACGAGCCTGCATGCACTGAGCACTTGACTGCGCATGCACTGATCACGTGGATGATAATACGCTGATCACTTGACTGCCTATGCACTAAGAAAATGGCTGATCATGCACTGATCACATGGCTGATCATGCACTGATCACATGGCTGTAATACACTGACCACATTACTGTGCATGCACTGATCATTGGATGATTATACCTGATCACGTGACTGATCATGCACTGATCATGTGTCTGATCATGCACTGATCACGTGGCTGAGCATACAGTGATTACATGACTGATCATGCACTAATCACGTTGTGGATCATGCACTGATTACGTGACTGATCATGCACTGATCACGTTGGCTGATCATGCACTGATCACGAAGCTGATCATACTCTGGTCACGTGGTGTGCATGCACTGATCACGTGGCTGATCATGCACTGATCACGTGGATGATCATGAACTGATCACGTGGCTTATCATACACTGCTCACGTGGCTGATCATGCACTAATCACGTTGTGGATGATGCACTGATCCCGTAGCTGATATACACTGATCACGTGGGTGATCATGAACTGATCACGTGGCTGATAATACACTGATCAACATGATTGATCATGCACTAATTACGTTGTTGGATCATGCACTGATCACGTGGCTGATCATACTCTGAACACGAAGCTGAAAATACACTGATCACGTGAACTGCATGCACTGATCACATGGCTATCATGCACTGATCACGGTGTCTATCATGCACTGATCACGTGACTGCGCATTAACTGAACACATACTGTTCAGATGCACTGTTTACGTGGCTATCATGCACTGATCAGTGGCTGATCATACATTGGTCACGTGACTGATCATGCACTGATCACGTTGCGTATCATGCCACTGATCACATGACGGCGACTTGAACTGATTCACGTGGATATTATACACTGATCAAGTGACAAATCATGCACTAATCACGTGACTGATCATGCCACTGATCACGTGCATCATGCACTGATCACGTGACTGATCGTGCACTAGACACGTCGCTATCATGCAGTGATCACGTGGCTGTTCATACAGTGATCACGTGACTGATATGCACTGATCATGTGCCTGATCATGCACTGATCACGAAGCTGATGATACTCCAATCACGTGAGTGTGCATGCACTGATCACGTGGCTGATCATGCACAATCACGTTGTGGATGATGCACTGATCACGTGGCTGATCATACACTGATCACATGACTGATCATAACTAATCACGTTGTGGATCATGCACTGATCACGTGGCTGTTCTTTGCACTTATCACCTGGCTGATCATACAGTTGATTACATGACTGATCATGCACTAATCACGTTGTGGATCATGCACTGATCACATGAATGGGCATGCATTGATCATGTGGCTGATCATGCACTGATCACGTGGCTGATCATGCACTGAATCACGAAGCTGATCATACACTGATCACAGGACTGTGCATGCACTGATCTCATGTGGCTGATCGTGCACTGATCATGTGGCTGATGATTACACTGATCACGTGGCTCATGAGGCACTGATCACGAAGATGATCATACACTGATCACAGGACTGTGCATGCACTGATCATGTGGCTGATCATTGCCACTGATCATGTGGCTGATGATACACTGATCACGTGGCTGATCATGCACTGATCACGTGGCTGATCTTACACTGAACACGAAGCTGAAAATCCACTCATAACGAGACTGCATGCACTGATCACTTGACTGCGCATGCACTGATAACGTGGATGATAATACGCTGATCACTTGACTGCTTATGCACTAAAAAATGGCTGATCATGCACTGATCACATGACTGATCATTCACTGATCACTTGACTGATCATGCACTTGATTAATCATGTGCTGGTCACGTGGCTATCATGCACTGATCACTTTGGCTGATCATACACTGATCACGTGACTGATCATGCATAGATCACGTGACTATCATGCACTGATCACTTGATTGTGCAATGCAGTAATCACGTGAATGATCACGCATTTATCACGTGGCTGATCATGCACTAATCCCAGGGCGGAAACATGAATTGATCACGTGACTTAAGCATGCAGTGATCTCGGTGTCTGAATTGTGCTGATCATGTGACTAATCAAGAAACTGATCACGTGGCTGAGCATACACTGATCACGTGGCTGATCTTGCATTATAACGTGGCTGATCATACAGAGATTACATGACTGATCATGCACTAATCACGTTGTGTGATCATGCACTGATCACGTGACTGGATCATGCACTAGTCACGTGCGGAACATGAACTGATCACGTGACTTAGCATGCAGTGATCTCGTGTCTGAATGGTGCTGATCATTTGACTAATCAAGAATTGATCACGTGGCTATAATGCACTGAATCACGTGACTGCACATGCAGTTTTCACGTAATTGTAGACAATGATCACGTGGCTATCATGCACTGATCACCTGTCTACCATGCACTGAACACGTGGCTGATCAAACACTGATCACGTGGCTGATCATGCACTGATCACGTTGCTGATCATGCACTGATCATGTGGATGATCATACACTGATGACGTTACTGAAATCAGGCCTGATGACGTTACTGATCAGTCACTGATCACGTGGCTATTATGCACTGATCACGGGACTGCACATGCAGTGTTCACGTAATTGTAGACAATGATCACGTGGCTATCATGCAACTGATCACGTGTCTATCATTGCACTGAACACGTGGTTGATCAAACACTGATCACGTGGCTGATCATGCACTGATCACGTTGCTGATCATGCACTAATCACTTTGTGGATCAATGCACTGATACGTGGCTGATCATACACTGATCACATGACTGATCATGAACTAATCACGTTGTGGATCATGCACTGATCACGTGGCTTGTCTTGCACTTATCATGTGGCTGATCATACAGTGATTACATGACTGATCATGCACTAATCACGTTGTGGATCATGCACTGATCACATGAATGTGCATGCATTGATCATGTGGGCTGATCATGCACTGATCACGTGGCTGATCATGCACTGATGGCGAAGCTGATCATACACTGATCACAGGACTGTGCATGCACTGATCATGTGGCTGATCATGCACTGATCATGTGGCTGATGATACACTGATCACGTGGCTGATCAGGCACTGATCACGTGGCTGTTATTGCACTTATCACGTGGCTGATCATGCACTAATCACGTTGTGGATGATGCACTGATCACGTGGCTGATCATACACTGATCACGTGGCTGAGCATACAGTGATTACATGACTGATCATGCACTAATCACGTTGTGGATCATGCACTGTTTACGTGACTGATCATGCACTGATCACGTGGCTGATCATGCACTGATCACGAAGCTGATCATACTCTGGTCACGTGAGTGTGCATGCACTGATACGTGGCTGATCATGCATTGATCACGTGACTGATTATGCACTGATTGCGTAGATGTCATGCACTGATCACATGACTGCGCATGCCATGATCACGTGACTGATCATGCCACTGATTACTTGCGTATCATGCACTGATCACATGACGGCGCATTAACTGATCACGTGGATATTATACACTGATCAAGTGACAGATCATGCACTAATCACGTGACTGATCATGCACTGATCACGTGGTTATCATGCACTGATCACATGGCCATACACTCGTCACGAGGCTACCATGCACTGATCACGTGGCTGATTATACAATGATAACGTGACTGATCATGCACTGATCACGTGCCTGATCATGCACTGATCACGTGCCTGATCATGCACAGATCACGTGCCGGATCATGCCCTGATCACATGGCTATACTACACTGATCACGTGACTGATAATGCACTCTTCAGCGGCCTGATCATCCACTGATCACGTGGCTGATTATGCACTGATCACGAAGCTGTCATACACTGATCACGTGACTATGCATGCACTGATCACATAGCTTATGATGCACTGCTCACGTGGGTGATCTGCACTGCTCACGTGGCTGATCATGCACTGATCACGTGGCTGATCATGCACTGATCACCAAGCTGATCATACACTGATCACGTGACTGTGCATGCACTGATCACATGGCTGATCATGCACTGATAACCTCGCTGATCATGGGGCTGATAACGTGGCTAATCATGCACTAATCACGTTGCTTACAATGCACTAATCAGGTGGCTATCATGCACTGATCACGTGGCTGATCATACACTGATCACGTGACTGCGCATGCACTGATCACGTAACCGATCATGCACTGATCACGTGGCTATCATGCACTGATCACTTGTCTGTCATGCACTGATCACGTGACTGCGCATGTACTGAACACGTACCTGTTCATGCACTGTTTACGTGACTATCATGTACTGATCACGTGGATGATCATACAATGATCACATGACTGATCATGCACTGATCACGAGGTTGAGCATGCACTGATCACGTGGCTAATCTTGCACTGATCATGAAGTTGATCATACACTGACCACATGACTGTGCATGCACTGATCACTTGGCTCATATTGCACTGATCACGTGGCTGCTCATACACTGATCACGTGACTGTGCATACACTGATCACGTGACAGATCATGCACGGTTCACGTGGCTATCATGCACTGATCACGTGACTGCGCTTGAACTGATTACGGACCTGTTCATGCACTGTTTTCGTGGCTATCATGCACTGATCACGTGGCTGATCATGCATTGATCACGTGAATGATTATGCACTGATTGCGTAGGCTGTCATGCACTGATCACATGCGTTCACATGCCATGATCACCTGACTGATCATGCACTGATCACGTGGCTATCATGCACTGATCACGTGGCTAATCATACATTGATCACGTAACTAATCATGCACTGATCACGAAGCTGATCTTACACTGATCACGTGACAGTGCATGCATTGATTACGTGGCAGATCATGCACTGATCATGTGGCAGATAATGCACTGATCACGTGGTTAATCATACACTAACCAAGTGGCTGATCATGCACTAATCACATTGCGGAGCATGCACTGATCACGTGGCTGATCATGAACTGATCACGTGACTTAGCATGCAGTGATCTCGTGTCTGAATGGTGCTGATCATGTGACTAATCAGAGCTGATCACGTGGTTATAATGCACTGATCACGTGACTGCGCATGCACTGATCATGTGGATGATCATACACTGATCACGTTACTGGTCAGGCACTGATCACGTGACTGATCATTCACTGATCACATGTCTATCATACACTGATCACGTGACTGCACATGCACTGTTAACGTAATTGTATGCAATGATTACGTGGCTATCATGCACTGATCACGTGTCTATCATGCACTGAACACGTGGCTGATCATAACACTGATCACGTGTCTACCCATGCACGAATAACGTGACTGCACATTCACTGACCACATAATTGAAGGCAATGAGAACGTGGCTGTCATGCACTGATCACGGGGCTGATCATGCACTGCTCATGTGACTGAGCATGCACTGATCACGTAGATATCATGCATTGATCACTTGTCTATCATTCACTGAACACATGATGATCATTCACTGATCACATGACTGCTCATGGACTGATCACGTGGCTGATCATACAGTGATCACGTGGCTGATCATGCACTGATAACGTGGCTAATCATGCACTAATCACTTGCTTACCATGCACTGATCAGCTGGCTATCATGCACTGATCAGTGGCTGATCCTACACTTGTTCACGTGACTGGGCAGGCACTGATCACGTGACCGATCATGCACTGATCACGTGGCTATCATGCACTGATTACTTGTCTATCATGCACTGATCACGTGACTGCGCATGTACTGAACACGTACCTGTTCATGCACTGTTTACGTGGAAATCATGCACTGATCACGTGGCTGATCATGCATTGATCACGTAACTGATTATGCACTGATGGCGTAGCTGTCATGCACTGATCACATGACTGCGCATGCTATGATCACGTGACTGATCATGCAGTGATCACGTGCTTGATCATACACTGATCACATGGCTGATCATGCACTGTTCACGTGGCTGATCATACAATGATCACGTGACTGCACATGCACTGATCACGTGGCTATCATGCACTGATCACGTGTCTATCATGCACTGGTCACATGACTGCGCATTAACTGAACACGTACCTATTCATGCACTGTTGACGTGCCTATCATGCACTGATCACGTGGCTGATCATGCATTGATCACGTGACTAATTATGCACTGATTGCGTAGCTGTCATGCACTGATCACATGACTGCACATGCACTGATCACGTGACTAATCATGCACTGATCACGTTCCGTACCATGCACTGATCACATGACAGCGCATGAAATGATCACGTGGATATTATACACTGATCAGGTGACAAATCATGCACTAATCACGTGACTGACCATGCACTGATAAAGTGGCTATCATGAACTGATCACGTGACTGATCATACACTAGTCACGTGGCTATCATGCACTGATCACGTGGCTGATCATACACCGATCACGTGACTGATCATGCACTGATCCCGTGCCTGATCATGCACTGATCACGTGCATGATCATGCACTGATCAGGTGACTGATCATCCACTGATCACGTGCCTGATCATGCACTGATCACGTGGCTGAATATGCACTGATCACATGGCTATCATACACAGATCACATGACTAATCATGCTCTCTTCATGGGCCTGATCATGCACTGATCACGTGGCTGATTATGCACTGATCCCGAAGCTGATCATACACTGATCACGTGACAATGCATGCACTAATCACATGGCTTATGATGCACTGCTCACGTGGTTTATCGTGCACTAATCACGTGGCTGATCATCCCCTGATCACGTGGCTGATCATGCACTGATCACGTTGTGGATCATGCAGTGATCACGTGGCTGATAATACAGTGATCACGTGGCTGATCATGCACTGATCACGTGGATGATCATACAATGATCACATGACTGAACATGCACTGATCACGAGCCTGACCATGCACTGATCA